>NC_053131.1:22271954-22571954 GCF_010015445.1 Perca fluviatilis | reverse complement strand
CGCATAAAGCTTGCGCGCTGTATACAATAAGACCGTAGAAGAAGAAACCAAACACAAGCCAGCTAGCTATATGCTACAGTGTCATGTCATTGTGGGCATTAGGACAGATGCATGTTTATGTTGGTGGTGTTGTTGTTGTGAGACGTTGTCGTGGGGTAAGAGGTCGAAGGCTAGATGTCGAGGGGTGTGGCGATGACATCATCGATACGCAAGTATGTGGCTTCACCGTCCAAACAAAGCCGCGAGGGCGGCGTTTTTGAATTTTTTTTTCACCCTGGGACCAGGTTTCAATAAAGTGCGTCTTCAGGCAGTGCGTTAACAGGATTCGTTTCGACGATCGGCCAAAATGATGCAAAACAAAAAGCGTTTCCGTGTGGATGGCCCCTAACATTGTGAGACTGTCTACTTTAAACAAGACCTGACAACTTTGTGTTTGTTTGAAACTGAAGAGTGTGTGCCATAAGTGATTTAGCATTTCAGACACCTAAGGGACGCCAGATACTGTTTTTGTTATTACAATGTTCACAAGCCTCGACAAAGGCACACGGGAGCTGTTTGCTTGCAGATGTGGTGTAATGCACCTTTAAATGGGTACTCTCCAATTCTATTTGTAGACTTGCCATCTTATTTTACCCAGCAGTCTTCTGCTCTTCCCTCCAAACACTGGGGGACATTATGGAGGACTGCTTTCCCTCTCGTTGTCGACCATTTATAATTTTAAAGAACTGGAAATCTTCACTTGTCATTTGCAAATTAAGATGGCACTTGCCAACTTCACTTTCCAGGTACGCATTCTGTGGTTATAGGTCATTGATGGAAGGTGAAAATTGCTATTTCTCCTTTTTCAGCACAGCAGGGAATGATTATTCTCCCATTAAGGGCTATTTTGGCCAGGATGTACGTGCGCCATATGGGCAAATCTTCTCACAAGTGCTCTGTGGGTGTTCATTGGGATGGATCACTTATCCCCGCATCTGCATGTTCACAGATGCAGCAGACTAAAATAAGAGGCTCATATGTTGTGTGTCTGTGGGAAGTCACGGGTTAGGGCAGTGCTTTTGTAAAATCTGTGGATTTGATTGAGGTAGAGAGAGACCGTAAGGGTTTATTGTTTCCCCCAGTGAATGAAAAGCTGTTAGTGTCTTAAGGACTCTGTGTCAGGGGACAAATGGCAGGAATAATGTGGGAAAGAGGGTACTAACGGAAAGGCTGTTTATCAGGGGATATTTTCTGCCCGGGTAGACTGGGTTAGAGGGTAAGAGAGAGGTCTTGCAAGATAAACATAGCATCAGTGCTGAAAAAGTAAAGGCTGTCTCAGTCAGCCTGTAGGACCCTGGACCTCTGTCCTGTCATGCCAGGTTTGAGTTTTATATGTTCTGAACGTAAACATCCGTGACTGATGGTGTCTTGAAACCCGTACCACAGTGTCTGACTTCAGACATCCTAGGGGGCGTATGTCATACTTCCAGATTCCCGTGGGCCTAGTTGGGGCAGACGGTGCATGCAACGTGATCCGGTAGGTCTCCAACTGTGAGAGAGAAGTGCAGCCGGAATTTTCTGTACTATTTTTAGCTTCTCCTCCCATCAATTTGCTCCGCACAAGGAAAAATCTATTTGTGCTGTTAATTGTTGCACAAAAGGTTGATAAAGTTCTCTTTCTGGATTCAGATGCTGGATCAAAACTGTATATAATCAGTGGTGAGCATCATCAGTTGGCAATAGGGCAGCTGGTGGCGGATCGGAGTTTTCTTTGGAGATTTGAATGTAAGCACAGTCCATTAATTGGCAGCAAGCTTGGCATCTGATAAAGCTTTATTTGGTTGAATATTATGTCACATCCTCACTGACTTGTCTGCGCCCCTATAACTCTTGAAGAAACATAGAAAGTGGCTTGTCTCTCCCAGAGCAGAAGTCTTGGTTTCCTTTGGCTTCTTTTGTAGACATGTTCAGTGGTTTCGCTTCTCTCATAACCTTGACAGACTGTTACTAGTAAAAACAAAAATGCTCCAGATAGTCACACCTCCCCCGAGGACCCTTTTCTTTTGACATGTTAGGCCTGAGGCCTTGGTTCAAGGTATATGTTTGTCACTGCGTATTTTCTCAGAGCGAGGCTTTTAACACATTTGCGGTGATGACTCAGTGTAAATGTTATCTTTATTTGCATGAGTGCTGTATCTTAGCCAGCATCTGCTCCCCTTAATTATTTGTTTGCTGTGTTTTAGAGAGAGGAATTCAGGCTTTTGCTGCCTGGATCAGTGTCATGCCTGGCAATTAGATGAACAAGGACTGAAGAAGTGATCTATGGCAGGTCTTTCTTTTAATAACCTTCAGATTGGCTCTGGTAGCATCTGTCTTCAATTAAGGGGCAAGTTGCAGATTCCCATGCAGGAGGTTCATGCTGCGGGTAATGCAGTCATCAGCTGTGGGAACCAAATGCTCTCCATTTGTGTGAAATGGCAGCTAGTTCAAGCACAGGTGGCCAGCTTGGCATGAATGTTAAGCCTGTATAGTGTTATTATTATATGTCCTGTATAGTGTTATATATTTGGCCGTGCCCCCTCCCTAGGAAAACAAGATTTTGTAATTGCCAAATGTCAGCAAACAAAGAGGTGAAAGTTAATGAGTTACGATTGTTGAATTCTGTCCAGATGTGTTAAGATTGTGGGTTAGACGGCCGCTTTACCATGTCCTGCTAGACATTTTCACTCTCTCCACTCAAACTATTTCTACACCTATTGACAGCCTTTGATAAGACATAGGAAAAACACTTTTAAGACCCAGACATCTACAGCATATCTAGGTTTTGAGCCCATTATTCCTAGTCTAGCCTCTCATTGACCAAAGACAGATTAGCATAGTTTTGGTCTGGTCATTAAGTGGGGTTAGCTAAGAGGTAATAGTAGGTGGGATTAACAGGATTTTATAAATTCACTGTTTACTGAGACAAGTTCAAAGCATGACCCTCAACATGAATACTACTCCTGCAGGGTACACATGCTAAGGAGGCTTTATTACTGAAGAATGTCACTGTAGCAGCACTGCATTGACTAAGCTCAAATCTGTTTCTTTACTCTAAAAAAAAATGCAACAAAATTAATTTCAGTCAGATCCACGTTGAAGGCACAACAGATTAAAATAGTGACATGGGGGAGGGGGGGGTCTGCCGACCGTTACCTTGAAACCATCCAGCAAATAGACGGTACCGTAGGGTGATTTAACGTCACCGCTCATTTTACACACAGTTTATCAACAAAACTAAACGCTGAGTGAACATTACTAGCTAGCTACGGTTTTCATGTTGGTTTTAAGCGGTATGCACCCCCACTAACCTGGAAAAAGGTTTTAAAGGGGTGATAGAATGATTATATATGGTATTTCACACTGTTCCTTAAGGTCTCCTAATGGGGTATGTAACATTGGTTGGGCTGAAAATGGCCTGGTTGATATTTTATTGGCCCTTATGCATCCCTGTGTTTTGGCCCTATTTGTAACAAGAGCTTTTCTTCCAAATATGGTATGCTCATGAATATTTAGATGAGCTGCGCGCTGATTGGTTGAGCAAATCGCCATACACACAGATTAGAGACACGCGCTGATTGGTTGAGCGAATCCCCAAAACACACACATTAGAGACGCGACAGAATCTCATATTCCAGACACTGCAATGTTTCGTTACCAAATTCACTTGTGAGACTTTTTTATGTGAGAAATCAACTACATAAAGCTCAAATATGGCCCGTTTTACAAAAATGGATGGCTAATTGCAAATTTGGTAAGACGTGTCGGACTTCAGGAGCTCCACACAGTCTGACGAGAAAGCGGTAGCCTGCTGGGCTCCATACCCAGGGCAAAGTCACCCTTTGTGGATACTGCACTACCGGGGCTCCGCGGCCGGCTGCCAGCATAACTATAATATATATACGGTTTGAATTTCGTCACGCCACTTATATAACATCTACCTCAATGTCTTATAAAGCTAACCGTTGTGTCCGATTTGATTTTAAGGCATTTTTATGAACGCAAGGCGTCTTGTTAGGACGAGTAGCTAGCTAACTATATGTCCCATTCAATACAATGGGAAACGATTGCAGCTAGCTAGCTACACTTTCGGCATAACTATAGTATATTTACAGTTTGAATTTTGTCACGCCACTTATATAACATCTACCTCAATGTCTTATAAAGCTAACCGTTGTGTCCGATTTGATTTTAAGGCATTTTTATGAACGCCAGGCGTCTTGTTAGGACGAGCAGCTAGCTAGCTATATGTCCCATTCAATACAATGGGAAACGATTGCAGCTAGCTAGCTACACTTTCGGCATAACTATAGTATATTTACAGTTTGAATTTCGTCACACCACTTATATAACATCTACCCCAATGTCTTATAAAGCTTAGCTAACACACGATTTCAATTTTAATGCATTTTTGTGAATTTCAGAGGTCTCGTTAGGAGGAGGCTAGCTAGCTCTTATTGATGGACTCCAGCTCACCGCGGGCTCTATCAATGAGACTTGCGGACAACAAGCGTTTATTTCCCGAATCGTTTGTTTAAATAACTCAACACATTATGAATACACACATTATAAGATTAACTGGAACCTGTGGTAACAGATTGCTGGTGTAACAAGCTCGCTGACCGCGCTCTCACTCACACACACCGGGCATTTAGCTAGCAGGAAGAGGGGAGCTGCAGGCCTTGGAGCTCTGTCCAGGCAGCGGCGTTTGGTAGTCCATTAACCCACAAAACGGTGACTTTGCACGGGTATGGAGGGCTGCCGTGGGCTGCCAGCCGTGACGGAGCTCAAACGAGCTCACAGCAGGCCGGGGTCTTTGAAGGAAGGCAGGCGAGGCAGCTACACAGGCAGCACCGGCCGCTGATCTCCGACACACAGTCGGACAAAAATTGCAATTAGACATACATTTTCGTAAAACGGCCCATATTTGACCTCTACATAGTTGATTTCTCGCATAAAAGAAGTGAATTTAATGGTAAAATAGCAGATGAACAATGTATACAATTTCTGAGATCTGCCCGACCTAGAGTCAGAAGACTAAATGATCTCAGGTCAGTTGTGTAGCCTATGCAAATGTTGGGGCGTGACAAAGAGAGAGACTAGAGCCAAATGAGGAGGAGCTGCCGAGTTGACGTCAACTAGGCGGCTTGTTGAGATTTGCCTATTTTTAGAGGCAGTTTGAAATTGTGAGATTTGCTGAGGAATGAGGTGTCAATGGGATTTAGAGGTTCTATGTATGTCTTAGTTACCCACTAAACTGTCATTATTCAGCTATGACAAGGTAAAATCGGTTTCGCGTTCTATCACCCCTTTAAAACCGTAACATTAATGCAGCGTGTCGGAGGAATACAGCGTTCTCCTGCAACGTGAGTCAGAGGCAGAGGGGCCGTCACAGCAGCGTTAGCTAACGTTAGCTTCTTGTCTCATCTGGGGTCTGATAAATGGTAAATTCATCAAAGTCAGCGTGCCCAACACTATTTTCCAATAAACTGTAGCTGTCAAATTTCACGGGACCTGCGTGAGTGCGGATTTCATGTCGCGGCTTTCGTCGCTGTTTATCACTTATTGAGTGAAGTAGTACTCGCCCTGTTTATTTGGTTGCCATGACTTCGCGAGTGATGACGACCTGTCACTGTTCCAGTTGCTCTGCTCACCCTAGGGGGAGAGAGAGCGAATGACCGTTCGCTTGAGTTCAGTAGAGCAGACGGATCTACGACTTTTTACTTTTCATAAACAGCCGAAGGAACGGTGGTGCGTGGTGTACATAGCAGAAACCCTGTTGTGTGTCTGCCCTATTTCTGATACCGTGGCGCTGGAAATTTTACAGTGGCACACTGCCACTATGCCATCAACATAGAGGAAACACTGAACTGTTTATCAGTGGAATATGATAAAAACCATCAAAATAAATGTGTATCCTGTTAACCACGTGCATGTGTGTCCTTGTTCGTGCTCATTAGATACAAAAAGGGCACCACTCACTCAAAACAGTGCACCATAGTGCTACTAATGGTCAAAAACTCCACATTTTTAAGTAAATAAGTCAAACGTAGTTGGCTTATGAGTCTAAAAAAGAACCTACATGTCATTTTTATAAGGTGTATGTATTGGAAAGATTGTATTGCTATATTCCCTTGTGCTTTGCTGTAGAGTGAACAAACAATAATAATAGTGTATTGGCTATTGACTTTCTTGTCCAGTAAATAAGCTCTACTTGAGTCCAGGCTGCAGCTGCAAGGACCCTACAGTGAAGCAGTGATCTTAATGTGTGGATCCAGCGCTGTGGCTTTCCTCCTTGCATTCCTGCACATCTTAATTGGTGAACCTCCTGGCAGTGGTCTCGGTTTTGCCTCGGCTGGCCTGGCTGTCAGCTCGGCACAGTGGCCAGCAAACGCACTATGAACAATGCCCACCCTAATCCCTGAAGAATTCCTGCTCCTCTGATCTAGCTGGCCCAAGAATGTAATGTTTAAAAGGCTGGAGGCTCACCAGGAATCACAGGGAGAAGAGTTCTCATGCACGCATGTCTTCCATGTTAATTTGTTATAAGGAGCCAGAGTGAGGCAGTGATGTGAGAAGCTGGCAGCACAGTGGCTCTGAGGGGACACACCTCATCATTAACGGCACCGCAGCCTGGCATGAGGGATTAGAAAAATACATGCCACCAGGGGTGAACCTGTAATCCCACTTGACAGTTACTATGATAATGAGAGTTTTGTTTTGATGTGACATGGATTTATTTGTAACACTAATAAACAAGGAAGACATATAATATTTTGTTGGGTTCACCTGTTTCATTCTTCAGTAATTTTATGTAGCAAACACTCATATTTATAGTGGTCACCTTTCTTTTTGTAAAGCAATTTCAAATTCTGTTTTTGAAATACACATCAATTAAAGATGCCTAATTGATATTTATATAGCTCAAATGGCAGTCTCTGAGGTTCTCAAATAACTTAACATTTACTTTGTAGCTGCTAAGTCTCTTGGGTGTCCATTTATGTTAAGTTAGGCTGTCGTCTAACCTCCTGACCTTTCTCTACGATTAGCATTAACTCATGTCACAGTTGCCTCCACTGTACATACCTCAGTCCCAGCTTTGCTGTATATTTGCAAGTGGCTGGTATGAGCCAGCACAGAGCAAGGGAATGGGAAGAATTTCCTTTTTATATAAGACCCGAATAGACTGTTTGCCTTCTGTGAGAAAGCATGGCACACTTGAAAAACACATAAAGACTATCATAACCTAAAGAAACACAGGGTGTTTTTGAATGAGAACCCAACAATAATGATAAACAGTGCCATGTGATATGTACTGTAAGCCCTGACATGAAGTGCCTGAATTCTGTTTGACCCTTCATGTTTTGTTTTGTCAGCTTCAGAGGCCTGAGTGCCATGCCAGAGGGGTCCCATTCTGCTCTCCACCAGGGCCCAATGGGGGAAGGTAAGATCAATGCAATGATATTGACCATGACCCATGCTCTGGTAATTGCTGCCTATGAATTGACCAGTCTTATAACATGGAGTTTTAATAATTACGGTTATTCCTAATGGTATATCTTGTTACCCTGGACAGTGTACTAACATAACACAGAAGTACATCAGAGCGGAGGTAAATGGAAAAATGGAGAAATAGAGGAAATATAGAAGCTTGAGCTGAGAGAGCAGTGAACTCCCCACCTACAGTCCAGACTAGCAGAGAGGCTCTTTGTGTGGATTTGGAGCTCAGCCAACCCATTTCATATAGCTGAAACCCCTGAACACTCACACATCAAACCAGAATGTGTCAGAATCCCCGACAGCCAAGATGGTTGGTCTAGCCAGCGGTGCTCACCTTGTATGTTGGGGGCCACTCAAATTGCATATTATTTTAGTGTTCATTATCTTCAGTCACAGAGCCACAGCATTGACACAGGGCCTCTTTGTATCTGTTTGCCTGCTCTGTCCCTCAATCGCCCCGCCGCCCCCCACGCCTCCGCTCTTCTCTACTGAACACATTTGGCGCTTGGCTTCCACTTTGGCTGAAGAATACCAGTGTGTCAATTGTTCCCTTTTTCCTCTGCGCCTGTCCCTTTGGTTGAGCTTTAGCCAGAGGAGGTTTTTGGCTGGGGGAGACGTGTGCCACCTTCATGAAAATGTGAGTCTCTATTTCCTCAAAAGGCCACTCTGCACCGACTACACGTTCTCAAAGCTCCTTCTGCAGCTCAGATATGCAGTGTGAAATGACTTTGGCATGACAGAACACCCACTTGCAGTAGAAACATTTTATTTTTTTGTTTTGTTTGAGTTACAGTGTGACTGACCTACCCCCCCTCCTGCTGTGGATGGGTTGATGGTAATTAAGGGGCAGGGCTGCTGGTAATGCGCTATCTGTGTGTGAGGTGATGAGTGGATGTGGTGAACAGGCAGGAGGAATGCACATGGTGAAAGGAAAGGCCCCCCTCCCCCGTCTGGTCAAGGTAAACAATAAAAAGGTTGTGATGCCTATCCAGCTCCAATTCTTCTAAAGGTTCAAAGAGTTTTGAAGTGAAAAGAAGCCATGTTGATAATTTTCACCACCAGCAGGGTTTGGATGGCGCTAAGCTTTATCATGCAATACTTTCTTTTGTTATTCTGCACTTTTAATTCCTTTTCCAGAATAATTGTATGACAGGAACTTACATAAGACCCATCATAATGTCCACCTAAGCTAAACTTTCAACACCACGTGGGAAATATATTAGCTTAAAAAGTCTAGCCTGTCAATTCAATGACAGTAGCTCAGCCAGGCATCAACAGACCTGAGGCAGCATGAAGCATCTCTTTCAAAGATAAGGGTTCCCTCTGACCTACTTAACCCCAGGCAGGAATGTAGCTGTGTCTGCAGAATATACAGCTTTAAAGGGATTCTGGGGGACGGACGGATCATCTCCATTCACTGCAGCTTTTCCAGACCAGTGGGCATAGGGTTGTGTGGATATAGATGTATGATGGCAGTGATGGCTGCGTCTCTGAGTGGGCTTGTCAATGGAGCTCCTGGACTGGAACTCTCTTTCTTCTTAATCGACTGTAGCGTTAATCACAGGCAGCCTCAGGTTAGCCTGCAGCAACTCCTGTTCAAGTTTTGAAGTCCCACTCCCGACACCCCCTCATCCTGTATGTCCACATCTTACTAGTGTTGTGAACATTAATTTAAATCATTATGTAACATAGCCTCTATTGTGATAGAATTCCACATCTACTCATTGTATTTAATTTCATTGTTTGGTTCAGTTTCCCTAGTCTGAACAAAAGAATGTAGTTCAACGTAAATGATTTTACAGCCTCGTACAATGGCATTCCTCCTATAGAGACTTCCGGTGGATTACCTACATTAGTTACAGGCTCTCTGCTTTGGGTGTTCCCTTTAGATGGCCAATCAATAAAACTCTTTATCAGCTTCCTCATAACACTTAACATTCAGTTGACGTTTTGTAAACAGGCATGCAGTGCATAAGAATATTTGAGTGACGCTGCAGATGTAATGCTAAACACAATGCTGGCTTAATAATGTTAATTACATGTTATTGTAGATGGTATATGTCATTAATGCTGTTTATTATACGATAACAAAATCCTATCCATTCTCTATTTGGTAAATGCACACAACAAACAAGGAAGTAAGTGCCAAAGCAAGCTGTCAAATTCCTCATTTGACTGCTGTGTACAGTAAGTGTTAATAAAGGTCTAAACTACAGGAGAGACAACATCACACCCTTTATTGCACTGCATGTGATAAACGGCTAAATGTGAAGTAAATTAAGTGTTCCACCCTGACCTTCCACACTTCACACAGCTGTCCTGCCACCAGCCTGTGTGGACTCTGCAGAGAGGCGCTAACAGGAGGATAGTTTGGTTGTAGACTGTCAAATTGGTGGTGAAGTTTACAATGGACTCGCACCTCGGGGCACAGATGGTGTGTGTTGTCCAGAGGAAATGTGAGTTTTGATTGGATCCAAAGCTGGCTGTGCGCAAGTGCCTAAAGGGCTCTTTAAGGGGGACTTGTTTATGGAGGAGTTTCCTAAGTGGATCATCCACATGCCTATGCACTGAGGTTAGCTGGCACAGCTGGATCCTTTAAGGGCCAGGGCCCAGCGAAGGCAAGGTATACAGGATTACATTTGAACTTTTTGAGGAGTTTTGTCCTTTTGGTACTTCAAGACGCCTTTCTGAAATATGTCATCCTTTAATGCTGGTGAAGGGATTTTGTCCTTTTACCCTTCCTGTTTTAAATTGGTGTATGTTGAAATGTTTAATCCACAAACTTTCATTTTGTATTAGCTTTTCTGAGTATTTGGCTATAGTAGCCTTGTCTAATCCAAGAGTAAATATTTTACACAAGCATTTCAGGAATATAAAACGTTTTAACAAAAGCATCCTGATGTTTAATAAAGGAGTGAAATGTGTAGACTACACAAAACACAGTTAGTTTCACTTTTAAACATCAGAATTCCCCCAAAGCTTCCCAGCATAACGTTTTGACCTTGACTGTCTGTGTGGAATGCAGGTTCAGTTTGCATGTGTGTACTCAGCCTCTGTTGTCCACGCGGTTTATTTACCAACCTTCAGGCTAATTATTAACAGAGCATTAAAAGCACCTTTTTTAAGGCCAAAGGCAGGTGAAAATCAAACCATCTTGTACATATAAAGGACTCTTTAAAGCAGAAAACCCTTGACGTGTCCTAAATTCTTTCCTCCATCAAGGGATAAGAAATCAATCCAGGCCATCGGTCTCAGTGACTAATCACCACTGTTCTGACTCATGCTGTTTTGATAATGGTCTGTGAAACTCGGGGCCTAATCCTCGGAGACACCTTGTGTGCTTGTGCTTGTGCCTCCTGCCCTCCTGAGGGGCAGCCATTCACCGTTGCCAGGTGGGGAGGAGTTTTTCCCAAGGGGATCAGTGTAAAACTACCTCCCTGTGTCCCAACAGCCGCCGGGGGAGGAATTGAGTGCCGGAGGTTGTGGAGGGGTGTGGAAGATGGAAGTTCAGAGTGGATCTTGAGGGGCGGAAGGGCTTTATTGGGATGTATTGCAAAACACAATTCCCTTCCATCTTTATTTCCCGAGGGGAAACAGGGTCACACACTGTGCACTTGGCTCTAATAGAGTTAGCAGATTAGCAGTCGCCTCAAGAGTTGGTTTGAAGTTGTTGGTTTTTGTCGTTGCTTGTGAGTGAACATACTAATCAGCCAATTAGGAACTAGGTTTTTCCAACTTGTTACATGCTTTAATGTGTGTGTGTGTGTGTGTGGGAGTTCTCTTTATGGCCATTGGGAATCTCCACAAAATCTGCTAGCAAAAAGAAATCTGTGTATGTTGTACATAGACTGTATATTTTTAGTCTATGATGTTGTACAAAAAGTTGTAAACTAACTCATGAGACTTATGTTGGAGAAAGAAAAAAAACACCTTTTATCCTAAGGGGATTGAAGGAATGTATGACGCTGCCAAAACAGTGCCAGGCACCCAGGAAACAAGGAATGCTCGTCCCAGATGACTCAACATGATGAAACTGAGCACTAAAATGACCAAAATTTCACAGTTATTGATCATGCAGTTGCAGGTACGATCAAGCCAGTGTCTTCTTGTGGAATATTGCAAGATGACTTAAGATGTGATTCATTGTCCGTTTTGTTCAAATTCATCACCCTTCCATACATGAGTCAGTATGAATCGAGCAGGAGCGGCTGTGTGAAGTATTACTAAGCAGGCAGGGGCTTGTTTCTCTCAGTGGGATGTTCTGTCCAAGTTTCTTTTATTGTTTTCTATGCTCAGAAAAAGGCTTAACACTGATGCTAATGTCAACAGGCTTCTGCTATCAGTTTTCCAGTGGAAAGAGAAAGTCCTTTTCTGATACTAAGTGCTCCTGCAGCTTTAGGGTAAGCATTTGCATGCTCAACATAGATATAGTCTATGTTGTTCCTGTTTCTTTGCTACTGATTTGGTTAGAAAACTAAAGGACACAAGCTAGACCAAACAGCACAGGAGGAACTTGAGCACATGCTCTGGGTTATTTTTGGAGTCTGATAGGCAAATCTAGAAGAAGTTTGACTTGTGGTCTCAGTAAGTTCATCTGAAATAGTCATAAAGGTGTGTCTTTCTCGGAGACAGTCCCTCTTTAACTTTGCAGTGCACACTCATCATTCATCATATTGAAAGTTTGGTCACAGGAGATGGAGGGATTGGAGAAGGTGATAAATCAAGCAGGGCTTTGACACCTTACTCTTTCAAGTTTCTTGCTTCAGTGAGCGAATCTCATCACTAATACACTTTAAGGTATGCGAGGATTTACACATTAGAACATGTAGGTAATTACCGTAATCAGTACATTTATATGTAGTTTTGATCAGTGATTTTTTTTGACAATGTATTCAACTTGATAGGAATTATTATTATCTGTTTTTGTTGATGTTTCTAACATTTTCCATCGCACACCATCATTTTCTTCTGACTGACGTTGCTATTACCCTTGTTTGTGTCTAGTTTGTTTTAGGGCTGGGCAATATATCGATATTATATCGATATCGTGATATGAGACTAGATATCGTCTTGGATTTTGGATATCGTAATATCGTGATATGACATAAGTGTTGTCTTTTAATGGTTTTAAAGGCTGCATTACAGTAAAGTGATGTACTTTTCTGAACTTACCGGACTGTTCTAGCTGTTCTGTTATTTGCCTATTACAGTATGTCCACATTACTGATGATTATTTATCTAAAATCTAAGTGTGAAGATATTTTGTTAAAGCACCAATTATCAACCCTAGAATATCGCCGCAATATCGACATCGAGGTATTTGGTCAAGAATATCGTGATATCTGATTATCTCCCTATCACCCAGCCCTAGTTTGTTTCCTAATACCTTAAGTCAAGTAGACTGTACTGTATACAAACATCTTTTTGCTGTAAAACTGAAGTTGGATAAGCCAGGTATGTGGACGGGGTTTTAGACTTTGGAGGAAATAGAACTATAGCCTTGGGTAGAATTTGAATGGAGTCTGGTTTTGCATGAATGAAATGGGAGTCACATCGTCAGACAGGGTTTTGCAACCAACCACTAACGTCATAGCTACATGCTGTGTCTCATCATGTTTCCAGAGAAGGAGGTAATATTCAGCTGGAAAATGTGCTCTGATATAATCCTGGCACTGGAGGTTATGTTAGGAACATTAGTGACAGTTTCTTAGATATGTCTGCCATTAGCCAACCATGCTAAGATTGTTTTCACGCAAGCCAGAGCATTTTCTTTATAAAGGAATGCTTTGTCATCCCATAACTTCAGACAGACACAAAATCATCTCTGTCGTACATGAGTCTGTAGCCTTTTAGAAAAGTTAATAACCAGGTGCTGGGGAATTCATGTCAGTGTTTCTATTCACCTTCTGCACCACCTTATTAGGCTCTGCATGTCATTCATATAACCATGATGTCAGAGGCGGACAAGTTTTTGTCTGCTTTGTTAACTGCATGATAAGCTCAGACTGAAATGGAAACAAGTGTAGACTTTATTAGTTCTAGACTGATTAGTCATGGAGCCCCTCAGTTAGGAATTTACCCTAAATCACCTGTCAGATACCTGATGCTCATTTCTCTTTATCATTTATACACCTCACACTCACTGGTTTTATCATCAAGTAAAGGGACTTCTTCTTAACATGCAGAATCACTTTACATTAACCCTACATGGTTATTTGGTTACTTGTTGTATTAGCTTACTTCAGCACTGCATTAAAATGATCCACTGTCCATTTGGATTCATAGAAGCAACAAATGAGAAGGGAAGGTCATGCTTGTAGCATCAACACACCTTTGTCTGTAAATGTTAACCTTGGCTTAACAGCCAGGAAACTGGAATTCAAAAAATGACAATGAGGGGTTGGGATTTCTTTTAAATTTTTTTTTTTATCTGGAATTCCAACCATTTTTCATTTAGCAACAACATTTGTAATCTGTTCACACACAAGCAGCTGATGTAATGTAATCCATGTATGACCACACAGTCTACACCCTTAGCAGTCTTTCTGGTGACTTTGTTGAGTCTAAATGGCCTTTGAAAAACTACCGTGAGTTATTGAGGTTGCCTGAAATGTAGTCCAAATACTATACTATCTCTCTAGCCTTGACTTTGTTAATGGTTATGTCTGTGAGTTAACAACTGTATTGATGCAGTAGTGAAACAAAGGAGAGTGTTTAGTCGAGGTGGTGGACTGTGAAATAGTGGTCTGTGAAAAATCTATGGCGTGGTTGGCAGGTGAATCTGACTTTTAGCTGCACGTGTTTTAGCTGCTGTTGTTGCTGTAATCAGTGTGCTATATTGTGTAAATGTCCAAATTTCTACTCTTTCAAGTATTTTCAGTGTGTCAGTTAATACTAATTTAACGCTGACCGGTGAAGTGTAGTTTTTTTTGCAGATGTTGCATTTGACTGCCTTAGCCAATTGGTAGTTTTGTAGAAAAAAGATGGTTTAAACTAGCTTGCGCTGCTCACTGCCTCTGCTACAGTGGTTTTGTTTTTATAGACCTTTCTCTGCAGTTATTGCCAACACATTGTTGGTATTTGGGCTTTATATGATGAATTCCAAGAAATATTTTTCCTACCAATAAAGTTAATTGTAACAAATGTGGTCTTAAAGCAGTCAGAAAGCTGTGCTCATCTTTGATCAGTCTCAGTTGCTGAAGGGAAAAATGCTTGAATATGACAAGACATTTAGTTTAGTATGTATATTCATTTTCCCATTGTTAACCATTAAGGCAATGGCTTTAACACTGCAAAGTCTTTAACAATTGTACAGCCAACAAATGCAAACAAACCACAACACAGCTGACACATAGAAATGCACACTATATATATACAGGACATGCATCACATTAAAATATTAGATGACATTAACAAACAACATAAAAAACAGCCTAATCATGCTTGCTTTAAGTGAAAACGTATATGTTTCTGACAGCAGTACGGCACACTGTGGCTTAAGATCCTTCAGAGATTAGTGATGAATGTTTGCAGATGCTGAAGAGACTCTGTGGCACCAAGCAAGAACAGACACTCTGCTTCTACACTGTCTGTACGATAATGGTTGCCTATTATTTAGGATATTAAAAAAGAACTACATCATAACTGGTGAAAAACAACGACACACAGATACCTGTTCTTCCCTCTCCATACATGCTTGATGAATTGTAGGAGTCACAGAGAAGCAGACTACACTTTGATTGTCGACAGGCAGAATGGAAACGCTTTGTAATATCGTACAGGAACAGGCCCTCTGCTTATCTTGAACTTATACGTTGACCAGATCATTTGCATTTCTTTGCACGACCGGTTTCAACAATGTCAGTGCACGGTCCACAACTGCGGTTTTCCCCTTAAGCCTGTGGTGTGTGGTATCAGCCACAGATAATGCCTGCCTGTAGAATCTGTGTCTGAAGCTAAGCTGTTGCTGGAGTCAAGTGTGTGCTCAAGTCTTAAGATATGTCAGATAGTATTTCTACTCTACCACTGTCTTTTTAGTACAGTTCAGTCAGACTTGTCTTGTTTTGGCTCTTAGGATGTGCTTAAGGAGATATAGGTTATGATTCTGAGCATTAATATATTAACTAAACAAGTGTGAAACTGTGCAAACATGGTGTTGATTTGTGCTGTTCCATCCCCCCTTGGCATTGACTGCAGTCTGCAGCATAGTAGCTTTATTTTAGGGGGGTATTTAGTGTGAGGAAGAGAAGGAAGGAGGAAGAGAGTTTCACATGCCAGACACGGTAAAGCTAAAAACCAAATGTAAAGACAGAAAGGAAGCAGATGCCTCGTTCTGATTCGTAGTGGTGTAGTGAGTCTAATAGCTCAGCAATACACTCCCTTTAAACCATCAATCCTGTGATTTGTCACTGTCGGCTACTGCTTGCCAGCTCATCCGTTTCTCCCAGTGAGGTTTTGCATGGGAACTGTGTTGTTGGGGCGGCTTGGTGTGGATTGTGGTGCAAGTTGTTCAGCGTGATCAAGACTCTCATGAGCTCAGTACTGAGTCATGGAAAGTTTTGAGGATGCCAGAAGATCAGTTTGGTTGCAGCCTCTTACAGATTGACAAAATACCTTTTTTCTACAACATCAGTTTTGTGTTACCAGCCTGTGGGCTGCTGACCAATGATGCAAATGTAATGATGAACATATTTAGGTTATAAGCTTGTCAACACTGGTGAAAGTAGTGTATTTCAGGCTCATGACATACGCTACATCTGTAGGCTATCAACAAATTATGTTCTCCATTCCCGCAATATCGCTTAAAGCTGGGGTAGGCAGTTTTCTGGAAAGGGCCAAAAATGCCACCAGAATTTATACAGCCCTCCTCCTGAAGCTCTCCCTTTTCACCAGACGAGCATGAGCAAATGTGCATGCGCTTTCATACAGTAACCTGTACGTAACCTTTCAATCCTCCCAATCTTGATTGTGATCCCAATGGTGTTATATAGTATCAATTCTATGAGAATTACCGTCATGTTTTCTTTGCGAGCTTGTTGTTCCTGTAAAGCCCTTTGAGATGACATACTGAGATTCCAGGCTCTAGCTAGCTACATAAACATGAACTTGAATTAGCCGCAGCCGTGAGCCTTTGGATACGATTACCAGTTACCTTTGCAGTGTGGGCAGTTGTTGCGAATGCTAAAAAAATAACTTTTTCTGCAGGATTTTTTTACCATCTGAAGGAACATGAACGTGTGTTTGCAGAACAGCCAATAGGAACGTCCTCTCTCTGAAATAACTTGTGATTGGCCACGGTCTCCTGTCACAGGCTAGATTTTCTAAAACTTGAAAACCGAGCCAAGAGCGGGTGCAGAAGTCTAGTTTCCTTTCAGTTCACTTGAATTACAATATGCTGAAAAGTTAATGGAATTTTTATCTGTGACGCTAAAAAAAAAAACTGCCTACCCCAGCTTTAACAATTTGCTTAATGATGGAAGTGTGCCTAGTAGATTTTCATTTATTAGCCTGAAGTCTAATTACATGACAAAGTGTCATTTCTTTAGCTTGGCAAAACGGTTTTGACCCCTTTGCCCTGCAAATATCTAAGGAAATGGAGCTCTCTGCACAGTGGTGCTCAGTGCTCCATTCTCACACCGCCATGACTTCATATAGCCTATTTAGGAAACGTTTGTGAGGAAAATTCCCCATTTGGCCAGGAAGGATGTGAAACTGAATATGAATTCCATATTTTTTTTTCTAAATTCAAACGTAGCTCAATAAAGATATATAAACAAAGCTGCTGGTCGCCTTCCCTTTTTTTTCTTCTTCCCATCAGTTTTCCCCCCTCTCTGTTTTTCCAAGGTTCAGCCTTCAGCAGTCAGGAGAACAAGAGGAAATGGCTGGGTTTTCCATAGAATATGCAGTGTTGAAATTAGGCCATGTCATTAATGATTTGAGCGAGTCCTTTTATTGTAAACCACTCCCCTGTGTCTCGGTCTGGGAGTAAAAACACAGAGCTCTGAGCTGTCTTTTATTGATTTGTGGATAGTAGTCTGTTCATTGTAGTTATAATTATATTTATCTGAAGTTGTCCCCAGATGGTGTTTTAATGCAGTTGCTGTTATTTATCCACTTGGTGAGAAAAGTCATCACTAAAGACAATTTGAGAGTGCATCTGGTTTATAACAGCATTACACTACTTAATGTTAACAGAAAATTGAATAAACCTTGATAGCATTTCTAATACTTCATTGTTGAGATATATATATTATTATTATTATTAATATATATTATTTTTATTTATTATTATTATTTATTTATATATATATATATATATATATTTATATATATATATATATATATATATATTTTTTTTCTTTATATATATATAATTTATTTATATATATATTTATTTATTTATTTATTTATTTTTTATTTTTATTTTTTAAATAAATGAGCAATGTGACTATGTTTACTATTGGTGGTGTCATATCAGCTTCTTAAGTTAACTTAGTGCAGTTGCACAGAAACCTGGTTACATGGCGGCTGCCAGGTATGCAATAGTGGAAATATGATTAAATACATTGCTGCAAGAGAACAGCCATGGTGAGTTTCCTACAATAAAGTATAAAACTGATATCTGACCCATAAAATAGCAGGTGTTTTAAAGTTATTCTCAAACCAAAATGTGTCTTTGAAATATGAAACACTCAACCTTTTAAGGCTTAAAAAGAGACCTTTTATATGTCTTGTAGTTTGAATAGTCTCTTTAAAGATGTCAAAGTGAGATGACTATCCAAGTGTGCTGATCAAACTCCCTTAAAATAGACAGTTTTAAGGTCTATCTCTCAAATCCTGACACCTACCTTCTGTCTGTGTTCCTCTTACCTGTCCCAGAATCTCCTCAGTTGTCCTCGCCCCTCTCCACCAGTGAACATGACCAGGCAAACATTGACTTGGGCTCAGACTGTTACACCCGGCTACGTGTGGAGCCATTGGACGGAGAGGGTGAACGTCCAGTGAGCCTGGCGTCCACCCTGTCTTCCGGTTCATCCCATGATAGTCGCAGCCTTTTTGGGAGCACCGTAGCCCTTCCTTCCTCCACCACCCCACCCATACAGAGCGAGGAGGACATAGACTTGGAGTTAAGCCCAGCCGAAAGCACCGGAGAGCAGGCAGGGGACCGAAGTCCCACCCTCACATGCACCAGGGGCCGCTGGCAGGAACGGCTGGAGCCCAGGGTGATCAGCAACCAGTGGAACAACGCCACCTCCAACAGGAAGGCAAGTGGTGAAACACTTCACATCTCCGCCCCGCCTGTCGTCACTCACGCCATGGCGCCCAACCCGAAGCTGACCTATGTGGATCGTGTTGTCATGGAGATCATTGAGACAGAGCGCATGTACGTCAAGGACCTGCGCAGCATCGTGGAGGTGAGTGGATGTCAGGGTTATGCTGACTGTACTGAAATTTAATTTTCCGTTACGGTTAGTGTTTTTCTTGTACTTTCAGCCAAGTATTCACTGTGAGCCAACCATTTGATATTATAGAGACTAAATCATCAGTATTCTGTGTACTTAAAGCACATGTTTAACTTGGATTATTGTGCAGCAATGACTTCATGTCTGCAGCACTTTTTGGAGGGGATTTACTATATTTGGCCAGCTAGGAGCCAAAATAGGGAAATTACACTCAGTGGCTATTGAGAACAAATAATGTCTGCTTTGTTCCAAGCAGCTGTTTGTGGTGACAAATGTGTAATATTCAGTGGATTTCTCCTTTTCTTTTCATTACCAGGATTCATTCTGATTTCCTGCTTTCTAAACAAATCGGTCAGTTGACAAAAAATGCATGCCTGACATCTGGCAACTATGTGTGCTCTGTTTATAGATTTGTAGTTCATAGAGATGAAGGCTGTGGAGCAGTTTATGATCTGGTCATAGTGTTGTATATAAACCATTCTGTATATTTACAGTGCAGTGAAAGTTTACAGCCTGTAGCCTGGGATTATGGACTCCGCTCATATCTGGAGTTCAAACAGTGTCAAAACTGGGACACAGTGCAGGTCTTTCATGACAGAAATCATGGGCTTTATGATCATAGCCAAAGATAGCAGAAAGTCTATCTCAGAGATGTGAAGCATGGAAAATGGGCCAGGAATGATTTCTCCACTCAACAGGCAACTTAACATCTTATCACATTTTTTACCTTTTGTAGTCTGGAAACAACTTCCAGACCAAGAAACCTCTTTGGTCCTCTTCTTCTTCCTGGGTCCTGCATAGAAACAGGAGCACTCTGCTGCCAAACAATCTCCACTGCACTTATGGTGGTGTCTTTAACACGTGAGGCATTTCTGAGACTGACTGGCAGTAAACCAGCACCTCACCTTGTCTCAGACTGTGCTGGCGTCTGGCAGTTGCCGTGGGAGGGAGTGCAGCCCTCATCACAGCTTGAGTAACGACTTGCTCTGGACAAACACTTCCAGGACTTCAAACTATTTCAGTTGACAGGAGCAGCAGCCCATCAAGCAGCCTCCTTTGGCCCCGGTCACACAGGCCCTGCAGCGAGCTCAAGCCTAGCCTGAGCTCTCAGGCCCTCCCAGCCAACACAAACGCCTCCATTTTTGCACCAACTGTAGAAATATCACAGATGAAAGGAGAGAAATTGTTTTTTCTATAGGCTACAGTGTGGGAAGCCAGTCTAGTACAGATGTATCCTCTATCCTTGTATGATTACAGTATGGCTTCCATCAAATTGATCCCATGCAGCTCATGTTAATTTCACACCAGGCCCTGAATCTGACAGAGACGTGTGAAACTCGTCCTTCATATCGGCAGTGTTTCCTCAGCAAACTAATTCAAAGCTTCCACATTGACACTGAACTCTCAAGCAGCTGTTGAAGCTATGTCAACTGCTAACTTCAGATCTCATCTATCACTCACTCTCAAATCTCACTCTCAACTGTCTGTCCATGAAATAAAGTTTTGAGAACAGCTGTTTGACCCAGCTGGTCTCGCATGTCTAAATACATCTAAATACAACACCTGGCCTGAACACACCCTGAAAAATCAAACTCACCATTGTTGAAACTTGAACATGGTCAGTGCTTATGGGATTCAGAAAGACCTGGTCCAACGTATGACTCAATATTATTCTTGTTTGACACTTGATGATGATTGTTGATTTGACCAATAACAGTATTACAAGGACAAAACAGCTGTTCCTGTTCTACAATAAAGCACAGCTGAAACTAGCAGACTAGACTAGACTGCATAGTATTAAATCTCTCACACTATGCTAGGGTCACGTGTTTATGGTATTAACACTGGGGTCGAGCTTTCTATAGGAGACTATGAGACGCCCTGCTGACTACGAGTCAGCATTGCTCTCACTGCACTGGAATTCTCCATCCATGACCGGCTGCAGTTCATTCAGTACTGCGATGTGATGACTCTACTCTTAATCTGGACTGCATGCAGGCTTGCTAAGTGTGTGTGTGTCTGTGTGTGTGTGTGTGTCTTTGTGTGTGTGTGTGTGTGTGTCTGTGTGTGTGTGTGTGTGTGTGTGTGTGTGTGTGTGTGTGTGTGTGTGTGTGTGTGTGTGTGTTTGTGTGTGTGTGTGTGTGTGTGTCTGTGTGTCTACACCACATTGTCTGGGAGGCTGTGTATGTACAAGCTGTTTACCGGTATGCTCTTTATATAGTTGCTGCATGTGTGCGTGGTTGTCTCTCGTCAACTTACTCCCCACTTGTTTGGAGTTGTTTGTATGCCACTTGAGTGTGTAATTGACCAAGAGGGAGGATAATCATCCAGATGTTGGCATATTTGGCTACTGTGTTTTTTAGATATTTTTATCTACTTCTGAATACTCCTGAGGTCCGGGGGGAGTCGGAGGGGAACAGGCTGTGCTGATGTTTATGCTCTGGGTACCACAGAACCTCTTCCAGACAGTCACACTGACTTCCAGTCAATGGAACAAATCCTTAAAAGGATCCTCTAAAGATCTCATTAATTGTATGTGAATTACTGTGATGATCCTGCCATTTTCTTTTAACTGAAAAGCCTCGAAATCATGATGATACAGCACTTCTCTGTATAGGTACAATACAGCGTAAGCCCAACAACTGTAGGAATCACTTGGGTCAAACCAAAGGTCAGATGAAAACATAGAGGATTTAACAGGAACACAAAATAGTTTTTCTACATACATGCTCCCTCTATTGGTAAGAATTTAAAAGTGCCTGTATGACTTAATATGTCACCGAATATGACCTTTTTATGTATAACTCCATCTCTTATGTCTTTCCAGGATTACTTGGCTCACATTATTGATATGAGTAACCTTCCCATACGGCCAGAGCAAGTGTGTGCCCTGTTTGGAAACATAGAGGACATCTATGAGTTCAACAGGTAAGTCAAACCGACAAATACAAACACACTGAGAAGCAATATTTCTGTTCTAAATAACGCTCTAACCAAAACTAAAATCCACATCCAAGTTTCTTTTTTATGATTAATGAAAGTATATCTTACTAAAAATGGTCACAACAGTCAAAAGTACGCAGTAATAGTATGCAACAGTCATTGAAATTACTGCATTCGTGTCCACTTCCTTTAATTGAGGAATTCTTTCACATACTTTCATATGTATATGATACTATATGTATATGATACTATATTGTAAGGTAACGGAAGAATGACTACTTTTATTTCCCTTGCCGTTGATATTTATTTCACTGACACAAAACGGATGCAATGACAAACAAAAGAGCGGCACATTCTACAACTACACTAAACACACTTTTTCAAATATCAGAAAGCCAGGGAAATGGCCACATGTACTCATTGCTGACCACACTGCTTGCCAAAACACACATTAACATTCCTCTCTGCTCTCACAGCGAGGAGCCTCCCCGGTAATGCCAAGGCTATCTTACAGCTCTGAACCACAAATGGGGATGATTCGATTCTTATTGCTTTCTAATGAAATTCTATCCAGCTGTACGACCGATTCTGACAAATTTTGGATCCAAAGGGCCATGTGTTGCCCTTTTTTTAATAGATTTGGCTTTTCTTCTTGTCACCTTGCACTAGGAGGCCGATGTTTTATTTTATGTTAGCAATGAAGATTGTGTTAGTCTTTTATCACAGCATTGTTAAGGTGGAGAAATGCTTGTGTCAGCCTGTGAACACGTGCCACGTATTTACTTAATATTGCAACAGAGTTGTACCAATTTGCAGGAGGCTGCCCAGGGGAAACAAGTTAGAGGGATTCGTTTTTTTCTACAGTGTCTCTTTAGGGGAATTTAAAAAACAAAAATCCCAATGCCTGTTTATTCACTGTCCAGGGACCACACACTGACACGGACAAACTATTTTCTACACATACTGTACAGTATGCGCAGTAAATGTCTTTATAACAGTTACTTACTTTGCTGTCATTCAAACCCTTGGTTGGCTTTGCCTGGCTTTGTAATCTAGGAGTGTCATGAACTCACATTTGGCATGCACATTAATTGATAAACAGCCTTTCTTTTATCCAGGAATTTGTATTTCTTTTTAACACTTAATCCTCTTCCCGTCCTTAAATATTGACAAAGTAATCATGCAGTATGAACAAAATTTACATTTTGTCTGAAACAAATTTCAACATTCAAGATTCTCTCATTGTACCATGAACATGTTGACACATTTGCTTGTAGGGTTTTATGTAAAGCCCCATTGTCTTTGATCTAATCTAAGTTGTGGAATGCAGTGTGATGAATTGTGTTTTGATTCTCGTAATTTCATGTGTTATGTAAACTGAGCAGCTTTCGTGCAGGGCACTTGTGGTGATTGTTTTTTTTGTGCAGTTGTGTTTTTCCTTCTTGTATCCTCCTTCAGCCATGCACATGTTATTGAGGTTATGTCAAGTATTAAAATGCTGTACAGCTCTCTGGTTTTGTTTTCTCAAGCTCTTAATAAAGCTTGTTTTTGATGGGACTGTGGGCATGGGGAATTCAAAGTCAAATCCATGTCCTTTCACGCTCAGTCTGATCATGCAACAAGGTTCATGTTTAATGGTGTATGCTGCCATCTTGTGGAGATCTTTCATAACTACGTTCAAATCTCAAAGAAAAAGTTTAAGAATGGATTTACTTCGCCACTCATTATTATTCTTTCTTTTGTGTTTTCCCTCTGCTTTTGTATTCTGACCTAGACAAAGAAATTAGGTTAGCAAGTCCATTAATACTCACCTTTCTTTCTTTGTTGTGTTCTGCGTTTCAGTGAACTGCTGCAGTCCTTAGACATGTGTGAGAACGACCCTGTGGCCATCGCTCAATGTTTTGTAAATAAGGTGAGAGGAACTGTCTTGCTCATGCTGATTTACAGGGATATCAGTTCCTCATGAAAATAAATACCAGTGATGTGTTTGTCTTTGTGTTTTCTTTAGAGTGAATACTTTGAAATATACACTCAGTATTGCACCAACTATCCCAAGTAAGTGGCAAGAAAATATTCATTTTAATTGGACTTTTGCTGTAGTATTTTCTTTGAGAGTCAAATCTTTCACGATTAATATAATTCTCTGCTGTCCTCCAGCTCGGTGGCAGCACTGACTGACTGCATGAGGAGTAAAACTTTGGCCAAGTTCTTTAGCGATCGACAAGCTGCTCTGAAGCGCTCCCTGCCTTTGGGATCCTATCTGCTAAAGCCAGTCCAGCGGATCCTGAAGTATCACCTGCTACTTCAGGTACGGAATGTCCTCAGTGGTCATTTTGTTTCACAACATTTCTTCAAAATGCAGCCTGCAGGCTTTGGTAGATTTCTGGTTATTTATCAACCATTAACGAGTAGTTCTCAAACCTTTTGTCATTTTGTAACTGTTACAGGCAAGATTGATTCAGGCACACATCTTTCTTTGTTTGGGGAAGGATTTAACTAATTCCCTGTAGGGGGGAACTTGTCAGAAATTGTACCTGTCCCTGATCTCTTTTAAAGGAAATTGCAAGGCACTTTGACTCAGACGAGGAAGGCTATGAGGTTGTTCAGGAGGCCATAGACACCATGACCGGAGTGGCCTGGTACATCAATGATATGAAGAGGAAACACGAACATGCTGTCAGAGTGCAGGTCAGATTCAATTAACATGCATGTATGCCAACACCCTCTTAAAAGGCGTATTAATGCCCATTGCCATACAGACAGTACAAAATGTACTCAGGTGCATTTGCAAGATGCTCTGTTGCACCCTGTTTGTCTTTTTCCCCCCCTCTCTTTCTGATGTACCTCTGTTGTCCAGCGCTGCTGTAACTCTTTCTGCTCTTGCAGAGTCTGGAGGGCCCAAATTCATTTCTTTCATTAATTTATTCCACATATTTGCTTTCATCTCTTGCATAAGATGTATTATAAAGTATTTCCGAGCAGATATTGTCCGAAACAACCCATGAACCTTCACAATTTGGTATTGACCTTTTCTCAAGTCTAATTGAGTGCTAAAGTGAGGGCTACAGCTTTAAAACGATTCCCTCCGTTTGAGCCGTTGACCGAGTGGCCGGTTCACTTTCTTTCTTTTTTTTTTGTACATTTGTTTTTATAAGGATTACAAATAAAAGCTGAAACGTGGCTGGCATTTATTTTCTTTCATACTGAAGGAACATGGCTGACTGTGTGTGTGTGTGTGTGTGTGTGTGTGTGTGTGTGTGTGTTCTCTCATGTGCATCTTGCAGGAGATACAGTCTCTTCTGATCAACTGGAAGGGTCCTGACCTGACCACCAATGGAGAGCTGGTGCTGGAGGGCACCTTTCATGTCCTGCGGGCCAAGAACACCCGGACACTCTTCCTCTTCGAAAAGATGCTCCTTATTACCAAGAAAAGAGGGGAACACTATGTCTACAAGACCCACATCTTAGTATGTCTTTTGACATTTCTTTTTATTGATTAGTGATTTAAAAGTTTAAGAAATGTAGGTGAAGCTAATTATATTGGTGTACAACAGAAATATCATATTTTCTGTTAAATTACCCAATATTTAAAGGTCCCATGGCATGAAAATGTCACTTTATGAGGTTTTTTAACATTAATATGCGTTCCCCCAGCCTGCCTATGGTCCCCAATTGGCTTGAAATGGTGATAGGTGTAAACCGAGCCCTGGGTATCCTGCTCTGCCTTTGAGAAAATGAAAGCTCAGATGGGCCGTTCTGGAGGTTACCTCCCCTTTCTCTGCTTTGCCCGCCCAGAGAATTTGGCCCACCCATGAGAGAGAGGCATCATGGCTTTCAAATGAGCAAAGTGGCAGTTGGTCAAGGCCACACCCCCACCCTCCACCTTGCCCCTCCCTCTCTCCTCCTCAATAGCTACAGGCACAGAAATGGCACATCCTAAGGAAAGCTCATTGTGAGACTGGCTCTAATTCAATTCAATTTTATTTATAGTATCAAATCATAACATAAGTTATCTCGAGACACTTTACAGATAGAGTAGGTCTAGACCACACTCTATAATTTACAAAGCCCCAACTCTAGAGGCTGTAATTCTGCACCAAGGCTGAATTTCGGGAAAGAGACTTCAGATACAGTATTAGGGGACCACTAAGGTCTATAGAAAAGCATCCAAAGAGCACCATGTCATGGCACCTTTAACATAGTTTTAATAAGGAAGCAAATTGAAGCCAACTCAATTGGGTTAAGCTACATCACTACATTCTTTGTGGTTGCAGTGCTCCACCCTAATGCTACTTGACAGTGCCAAGGATCCCCTGCTCTTCAGTGTCATCCATTTCAAGCATCCCAAGCAACCCCATACAGTGCAGGTAAATGGGAACACCAGTAACTGTCAACCTGTTTCCTTCTGTAGCACAATTACAAGGTATTGTATCAATTGTGCAGCAATATCACAAAACACCTTAGACATTTTAGAATAATTTCTGTGTTAATAAAACCTTTTTTCTCAAAAACTTAGGAGCTGGTGTTTCACACTGTAGTTTGACTCTATCCTGTAAGCATGCGTGTATCTGGTGTGTGTTTATTAACGTCAATTACTTTTCTAAATGGCAAGTTCTTGTTATTCCAGACCAAGTCAGTAGAAGAGAAGCGTCTCTGGGCCCATCACATTAAGAGACTGATTCTTGAGAACCACAACACCATCGTCCCACTGAAGGTAAACAACACAGTCCCTCCTACAGGAGTTTTATTCTTCTCAGCTAATGAAGAGTTGCCTCATATTTTAAACACTCTGTCTTTTTCATTAAAGGCAAAAGACGCCATCCTGGACAATTCTAACTGTAAGTGTTACAAATAGAGTAACTTTTGTTATGCTAGGGCCAATGTTACTGTTTCCATAGCAACCAAAGATGCTGCTCACAAAAGAGGATGGCTAAATTTCATTGGAAAATGTGGAATGCTGTCGAATTTACCAGGAAGGCGTAGCCCATAACCTATCTATCTCTGTGACGGGTGAATGGTTTTTGTAATTGCGGCTCTGAGTGTGATGACATATCCCTCCGCTGCTCAGATCCAGGGAAGTACCACTATAGTCCTGAGAGGCTGAAGAAAGCAGAGTCCTGCCAAGCTGACGACTTCCATCTTAAAGGTCAAAATGGGAGAAGGAGATCAGGTTAAAAAAAAACAACTATCTAACAGCTATTTGTGTCTATTTATTATGTATTAATATTTGTAATTAATAGAATAGAATTGCTGATGATTAATTGCCACTTACACTGTTATTTTTTTTACGTTTTTAGAGCCTGCAAAACAAATCATAAGGAGCACAAGAGGTTGGTACATTGTGGGGAGTTTATTTATATCACTGGATGTTCAGAAAGATTTTGGCAGCCAAAAGGGCAGATTCATCAATGGTGGGTCATTTTGAGCCACGTTCGGGGTGCTGTCCAGTGGCCCAGCAGCCCCGCAGCCCCCTACAATGCTAAGGTTATTAACCACTTCTCTGTTGCACTTCTGCTTTGTTCGCTGTCAAAGACACCTGGAAAACCAGATCAAAAGACTCACTCCCACTCCACTGGCCTATGCCACATTGGTGGAAAGCTTTGTCATACACAAGCTCTTTTCAATAGTCAATTTCAGCCTTCCCTTCAGATGGCATCTCCCTGCCCTCATCTATTCTAATTGGCCATTATGAACGAGAAAACCTCCGTATTCTTGAACCCAGTTCTTCTTTGCTCCCAGTACGGATCAATTTTTTCGAACCAATGTAATGAAGAAGCAATTTTCATGTCACCCTTCCCATCTCAGTGAGGGAGTAGGTCATCACATCCTGGCTAATTGCATCATGTCCAGTTTGAGCTTCAGAGAGGAAGATGTTTCTAATTGGTATTTATCTAATCACAAGGCCTCCCTTAAGTCTGGGCCAGACTAACTACTGCCTCACTCAGTCTCTGCTTGCGGAGGCAGAGATTGTGTCCTGACCATAATTGTACAAGATGCACGTGGTATTGAGGTTATTTTTTCATGTAATATTGTGTATTGAGCATGCTTTTTGTCAGTTATTGATTTTCTCTTTTGTTTATCTCTCCTTCTCTTCTTTATCTTTGTTCTCCTTGCAGCTGTTTTAAAGGTAAGTGCTGAAATCCAAATGTAGTCTTTTATTAACCTTGATAAGCTTTTTAATTCTGTTGTATGAATGCCGTTTTTAGGTCAGTGGGCTGGGGTGAGATATGGTTTACCCAGTTTTGACTCAGCAATTCAAACTTTCTATTCTAATTGCAAAATAACTTCATCCAAAAATGACAAAGTACAGACCTTATCTTCACAGAACATACTTTGACTTGCCCTGGATTACACAAATCATATCTCACCCAGAGCTAAAGCAGCTTTATGATAATTCCATCCCATGTACAGCCTTCAATCACATCATGGCTCTAGCACTGGCCTTGCAATAACAAACCACATGTCTATGACTTCACGCTACAGCATGCAGACAGTGAGGGTGCACTGCTGGGGGAGAGATGCTCCCTTCAGCCAGCTACTAGTGTCAGTACACTGGCCTCCACTCTATGCGAGCCCCAGGCTGAGAGTCCATGTGTGGAGGATGTAATTTCCAGAAGGGACTCTCTGGAGCAGCTAAGTCCTACTGACAGTGACCTGAAACTGGGCTCTTCACCCAGTGAGGGGGGGCAGGAGCTGGAGAAGGAAGAGGAGGAAGAGGAGGAGGAGGAGGAGAGTTACAAGGAAGATATACTTATGGGAGACGACCAGGTAGCCGACTTTGCCAGCTCAGTGCTGGCAGCCATCTCCTGCTGGCACTATAGAGCCAGGGCTTTGCTTTCTACTCACTTCACAACGGTGAGGGTTTCTGCCACCCACGGCTTTCCCGTTTCCTGCTCCATTCCACTGGCTTTACAACACTCCCTGCCACTCTTTCTCCCACGCTGGCTCTCGCCCTTCTCCCTCTTTTTTCTTTTTCATAGATAGAACCAACTAACACCTGCTACCATTTGCACTGTGCACATTGAATGCCTCAGGTTGAATTCCTTCTATTAAAGTGCATGGACTGAAGTTCTCCCAAACTACAAACTCTGAACTCTGAAACATACGTATGGGCGAACCCTTAAAGTCAAACTTGGTGCATGCCTTTGCTTTTATTGTTCATTGTTGTATCTGGGATTGGAGGTCTTCCCACTGTGCATGCACTGTTATCCTCTGATTATATGTTTCCCTCATCCATGTAGCTAAAGTGTGCTTTTTTTTCATGATTGTGTTTTTTTTGGGACATGATTGATGTCGAAGCTTACGCTGTTGAAACCATGCCTGCATTATCAGAAGAACCAGAGGCGGAATGCCCTGTTAAATATAATTTGACTTCAAAGGTTAATGTCGCCATCTAATTAAATGACCATTATAATAGCAAAAGCTTTGCTCTTTGATGATCATATTTCCTAATTGCATTTCCCCTCTGAATATTTATAATTAGAAAGTCTTTGTTAAGGTAAATTGTTATGTTTCTGAACATGAATTAATACATATATAACCATTGTAGTGGATTTGTCAAGGCTGACCTTTAGGATGATTTAGAATAAACCCCCATGGTTTAATGCTTTGTTTTGCTCTTCAGGATGATCAGATCAGAGATACGGCTGAACTGAAAACTATACAGAGAGAGGAGGTAGAAACACACAGGCAGGAGGAAAAACATGTGGATGTGGCTGTGAAAGAAACTGTCGCCACACAGGTACTTAATAAAGCCTTTTTAATTTTTTGTTTATACACTCATCCATTAATTTCCACACGTGTCTCTCAGGCCACCTGTGACATTTATTTCCTGTGTTAAAGAATACCCGTCTATACTCATGCCCCTGGTATCGCTTGGTTTGTTAAGTATATTTTCTAACCATTGTATATTTTGAATGACAAACTTTCAGTCTATTTGCTGTTGTTATAAAGTATATCTGTGAATGAGAGCAAGCTGAATGTATACTGCATTAGACATTTCAGTAAGTTCCTACCTAATAAGTGCCCTTTGCCCACAGAGCACAGCATTTCTGTAAGGCCTATTTGAAAACATGCCTGGAGCTATAGTAGTGCCCGATGTTTATTTTTCAGTCCTGGAAATTAAAATGACACACACACACACACACACACACTCACACTCACACACTCACTCTCTGCTGTTCTGTGGTCAGCACTCCCACTGAGAAAGGCAACATTGTATTTTGGAGCAGTTCTTACCTGATTCTCACAGTAACTTTGCGAAATTGCTCCTGCATGTGAGCAGAGTGTAGGTTGTTGCTCTTCCTAACCTTATCTCCACCACACAGTTCCAAGCTGTACTTTTTTGCAATTGCTGGCACTCCCAAAGAGGCAGACAACACTTGGAAACAAATTTAGATTAATGACAGACTAGGGTGACATCAGCACTATGAACGCTGTTGGAGCCGCAGACATCGCAGTGTTCACCGTTTAATTCGCTACGGGTAATAGAAATGGTCCAACAAGGAGGCATTAGAAACCAAGCTGCAAATACAATCACAATGTCGCCTTCGTTTTTACTACAGTTTCATATTGTGCATAGAAATAGATCACTGTAATAAAGCTCAAGTGGGCCTCATTAGACAAAAGACATGCATCATAAATTGTGGATGCTTTAGATTAAACCGCCTAGGTCCATTACGTTAATGGGTAACAGAGAGTGCTTGCCATCCTAATATCTCTTTTACTCATTACATCCCACTTTGCAAACACTCTTATCATGTTTCAGGTCAATGCGGAGGAGCTGTGCCCTCTAGACTGTGTCCCTCAAGCAAGGAAGAGCGATCAGCTGGAGATGCATTACTCCCAGTGCCACGAGTCTCCTGTCTACCCTTTGCAAGAAGAAGCCGACACACCAGAACCTCAGGATACCTCAAGAGAAACTGGAGAGGAAGATGAAGGCGAGAGTGATTCCTCTGTTCTCCAAGTGGAGGAGACAAGTGTACTGACGAACGGGGAGCTCTCAGAGGAGGAAGAAGAGGCGCTTTTAGACAATAAAAGCATCCTACCTTCCTCTGTGTTGGACCAGGCAAGTATGATAGCCGAGCGCTTCATCAGCAGCCTCTCCAGACGGAGCAGTCTGGTCTCAGAGGACTTGGGTTCCCTCGCCTGCCCCTCACCCTCAATAGATAATGACGTCTTCAAAAGCCCCTCAGCTTGCATGGACTTTGAGGAACAGACCCAAATGTTGGCCAGCTCTTCCCCAGAGCCACAGGTGACCTCAGAGGCTTACCTTTCAACGCCAGCACACGATCCTGCACTGAACGCCCTCATTGAAGGGGAACTCAGGTCCACTCTCTCTAAACAAGATCGCCTCCTCATCCGCAAGATCAGAAGATACTACGAGCACGCTGAGCACCAAGATGCTAACTTTAGCATCAAGCGCAGGGAGAGTCTCTCCTATATCCCAGCAGGTCTGGTCCGGCACCTGAGCCGACAGCTTAACAGTGTTCCTCAGGAGCAGGCTGTCCCAGTCCACAAGAAAGGCCTCTCTCGGAACCGCCCCACTTCCTGGTCTGTGTTTGACCTTCCTGGCTTGGAAAAGATTCAAAAGGCTGAACCACAGAGACCAGTGGAGGTCAAGGCTAGATCTCAGAGCATCACAGATTCCTCTACCACAGAAGAAGAGGTCAGACTCTCATCAGACATGCACAAGGTTCTGCAAGACATGGAAATGGAGGAGGAGAGCCAGGAAGTCCTGCATTTTGCGGAGGAGCAACTTAATGACTCAAGATTAGAAGAGATGCAGGATATCAGCTCAGACACTTCAGATGTTACAACCAGTAAGCAACCACCTCCTACTTTAGAAGAGTCTGAATTAAGCACTGTCTCAGATGGCTCTTCCATCTCATCCCCCACCACCACCTTTCCAGCAGTGGGAGGATCCTGTCAGGACTCATCTGAAGACGAGAGCCATGTAAACCATGGCCAACTACCCAAGATTATTAGCTTCCGAACGAGTATTGACGAGGACCAGATCCTACAAGACATGGGAAAGATGAAAAGCAAGGTGTTCCAGCTGGCACGTCAGTACAGTCAGCGCATCAAAAATAACAGACCAATGGTCTGGCAGAGGAACCGAGAAAGAACAAATCAACAGGGCTTGAAGACTATGCCTGCTGTCCACGAGGAGAAGATGCAATTACGGAAAAAGGGTAAATAGGATGCAAATGATTGCCATGTTGCTTTCTTATGCAGTAACCTACCTCTTTAGCTCATGTATGGAGAAAACTGAAAACTGACTGTTTTTTGTGTATGTGTGCAGGTAAACCCAACCTGAGGTTGCCCTTAAAGACTTGCGATCAGGCGGTCATCCACGAAGAGCGTTCTCCGAGCCCGGGCCAGACCCCCAGCTCTGAAGCTAGCTCCCAGAGCACAGTTAGCTTCCCACAAAGCCCACCGCCAGAGACAGATACCTTCCACTGGCCTGACGTACAGGAGTTGCGCATCAAATACACAGACACCTCCCACTCCTCAAAAGTAACCCGTAGCTGCACAGTCCCAAACGGGATACTGGGGTGCTGTGCAAACAGGTGTAATGGCTGCTCACACAAGTACAATAGTGCCTCTGATCTTCACAAAGCTCTGACAGACTGTCCGAGGACACAGTCTGAGACGGTATACAAAGAAAGGTGTCCTGTGGTAGAGGACTGGACCCAGCCCCAGCTTCCGCCTCTGCTGTGCAGGTGGAGCTCCTTGGACCACATGCTTGGGTCTCTTCCCCTCCATGAAGTACAGAACCTTCAGGAACCTGTGAGAAGCTGCTACGACAGTCAGGTGTCTCTGATAACAAAAGAAACTGACAAACTACAAGATGGGGACAGCGTTTTCCATGGGGGCCTAGACTGTGCCACAAAGTCTGCTGCCCCGGTTTCAGGGAAGTTGACAGAAAGTAATCTTGTGAAAAGCTTACGAGAGAAATTCCAGAGCTTAACCACAAGTTCATGAACATGTGAATTATGTACATTTTTATTATCAGGGACTATCATGTGGAAACACTATCTCCTCCTCCCCCCAAAAAAAACACAATAACAAGGAAAAGAATGCAACTTTTTGTCTGCACATTGTTTTCACTGTAGGACATAGTGATGATGTTTGGCACCAGTGTAACACAAAGGGATATTATTGATCGTCGGTGAGGACCATGAGGGGAAAGTATATTGTCTTTAAAAAGGTGGGTTGCAATATTTGTACATTGGGTATTTGACTGCACAAGTGTATGTAAAAATTTGTATATAGTCTCCTGTATGAATTCAAGATTAGGTTCAACTCAATTGTTATATGCATGTATTTGGTCCCCCCCCACACATTGTTTTGATGCTTCTTGCTACAGTGTAACCACTATAGCAATGTTACCATTTAACCATGTAAACTGTCCGATGTATTTTTAGGGGAAAGCAAAAAGGAGCTAAAGTGTCATTGACGAGAGAGCTGTGTCTCTGACTGACTGTACACCAAAGAGGGTTTCCTTTTTAACATTTGTTGACTTTCATGCATGTGGTCACAGCAGTTATTTGTGTAATTAATTCCACGTTTACTGTAGCTGCTTCTAAAACTGTTTTCACATACTGTATCACTGGAGCTTTATTTTTCTCAATAAGTTGTATATTTTCTTTTAATATTATTTATAAAACTGTATATTTGGGAGATTGGCCTCATGTAAATACTGACCAGTAGCAACCCTTTTTACTTTCCCATTCCAGAAAATATATTGTTTCATACTTGAAGTTTCCCATATTTTCAATAAAAATGGTGGTAAGGGTCCACATACTGTAGGTCCTTTACTTTTCCTAATTTTATGAGAATTGCTTTAAAATGTGCCTAACTTAATGACATGTTTCAGAATTCTGCTACAGAAAAGTACACAATATTATTTGCCCATGCGTAGCCTGTATAACATGTAGTAGCCTACATGAAATATGTCTTCCTTGGTTAATAACTTTGTTTTATGCTGTTTTCTGTATTTTGTCACCTTTTATCAAATAGGAAAGTTTGTGGCAAACGGAAGCGTTACCACTTTAATCATTAATAATATTAGTACATAGGTCTACTGAATTGAGCTCTATGGGACCCCAATGTCAACGAAACAAGGGTTAAAATGTTGAATTGAAATAGAATTGACACTTAAAAGCTTTGCTCAGTGCACTTTCATCTAAATTTGCTACCAGAATCCGACTGGAACAGCTAGTGGCAATATAATAAGGTGGGCACGTGTGTATGTCTTTTATTAATTTGTGTAATCTGTATTTTATTTAAAATGACTGCAGAGCCCAGCATTGGTAACTGTGCTTTGTGCGCGCTGTCAATTTCCCTCAACTGAAAACGCTGCATCAAGTCAGGCATGACTCACACCGGAAGTCAACCTAAAATCCTTCAACATAAAAGCGGATACTGCTCAGCACTCCCTGTAATGTGTTGTCATCAACGAAGGTTTATTTTTATTTTGAACCATTGACCAGAACTTGCATATTGTCTGTCTATTTACTGACTTGACACCAATCGGTGATGCCGACCAGAGGCGTGTAGTTTAAGACGCGGAGCAGTCGCTCACTTACACCAGATGCCAGCAACATTAGATGTCCTGTCACACAAAATCAACTAACCCTCGATCTTTCTTCCTGGATTGCCGCAAAAACATAATTTTCTATTTTTTTTTTTTAATGAAGAATGGGCTGCGCAATATCAGGTCTGGCAGCAAAAGCTGAGTTTGGAGACAGGACTACAGAGGAGGCTGCTGGTGCTGCGTATCCCAGCGAGGATCAGATTCAGATGATCAAGGAGTCATGGAAAGTTATCCAGGACGATATAGCCAAAGTTGGGATTATTATGTTTGTCAGGTAGGATGCTTAAGCCTTTTCTGTGCTTTTCCAGGTTAAATAACTTCAAATTAATTTGTCTAGTTGGCTAATTAGAAGGGGAGTAGATAATGTAAAGCTATCACTACATTTCAAAGTTTTATCAAGTCACACTGAGACATATATATATATATATATATATATATATATATATATATATATGTGTGTATATATATATATATGTGTGTATATATATATATATGTGTGTATATATATATATGTGTATATATACAGTACAGGCCAAACGTTTGGACACACCTCATTTAATTTGTTTTTTTATTTATTTTCATGACTATTTACATTGTAGATTCTCACTGAAGGCATCAAAACTATGAATGAACACATATGGAATTATGTACTTAACAAATAATTATTAATAAGGGAAAACAATTCCACTAATTAACCCTGACAAAGCACACCTGTGAAGTGAAAACCATTTCAGGTGACTATCTCATGAAGCTCACTGAGAGAACACCAAGGGTTTGCAGAGTTATCAAAAAAAGCAAAGGGTGGCTACTTTGAGGAATTAAAATATAAGATATGTTTTCAGTTATTTCACACTTTTTTGTTAAGTACATGATTCCATATGTGTTCATTCATAGTTTTGATGCCTTCAGTGAGAATCTACAATGTAAATAGTCATGAAAATAAAAAGGAAACACATTGAATGAGAAGGGGTGTCCAAACTTTTGGCCTGTACTGTATGTGTGTGTGTGTGTGTGTGTGTGTGTGTATATATATATATATATATATATACATATATATCTGTGGATGTAATAATTTGTTAAATGTAGCCTAAATATTGTGAATTTTGTAGCCAAAAGACATAAAATCGGTCCAACTTTTTCTTCCCATATCATATGTTTAAATGACCAATATTCCTGATTATAACGCACAGTGAAGGACAAACTTAAGTTTAACCTTATCAAACAACTCAGTGAAACCTCTGCATCGTGTTCTGACCTTTTGGCACAAAAGGTGTACAGAAGTTCTTCTGATCTGCTGCGGCGATGATGCCTGACCTTTCCATACAAGCCGGAAAAGTGAACATCCAGTATTCCTGTGCTCTGCCCTCTGACCCACAGCTTTTCATTTAGAGATCAGAGCGGAATACCCCTCATCCCCTCTTATCACTTCCTATAACATCTTAACAACATTACAAAATAATACACAGCCACCGGGCCTTCCATAAAATTGAAGGCATTATAGCCATCAGGAAAATTTATTTTATCAATTAGCATGATGACCAGCGTCCAGGAAAACATCTTCATCTTTGGGAGGGAAATAAAACAAATGAACGTGTATGGTGATAAAGAGTCGTGGACAGGCTGCAGCATCTAAAGTAAAGAGACTACCAGGCACATGGCTAGAAGCCCATTTCATGCCATGCGTCCCCTGGGTGACCTCAGCAGTTGAAAAGATAGTCCTTTATATTTTAGTCTGGATATTAATGGGCCTCTTCTGGGTCAGGGCCACCCCAGGGGCCCCCTGGGTGTCGGGGCTTGTATCTCATAACTGAACAGTAATTGTTACAGTAAAACAGCAAATATGAATCACCTGTTTTCAATTGTGTTCTTTTTTATTTTTATTTAACAGACCTTATTCCTTTGCAAGGGTTTGCAAGGTTTCTTCTGTCCAATTTATACAAAATAAGAGACTCTAAAGACTCAGATGGGCTCTATTCCTGAGTGCCACGATAGTGATGAATACAACCTCTGAACAGGGCCAATTAAAATTCCACTTGAGCGATATAGTGCAGTGCTTCATTGTCTGCATGTATGCATACTTGCACGTACTACGCAACGAGAGAACACACAATGGAATAAAATAACCAGCTCTTTACAGGTTGCTGCTGTGTTGACAGCGACTGGAAAAATAAAGAGCAGCCAATTTCCCCTTTTCTCAAATCAATGAAGCTGGTGAGCAGGAGGTATGAATATTGAGAAAGCTAATTTCACAGCCACTTACACCAGAGTGCAAACGTTGTAGGCTTACACGTTGAGTTTGTCATTCAATCGAGTGCAAATTCAGGATTCTTCTAAATAAATAGAGCCTTACAATTTCTCATTAAATGAAACTATAAGCACAGAACTGTTCCACTGCCAGTTGTAACATAGTTAAATTACACTTTTAAACTAATGAGCCAAACTAGGGGGTTAGACAAATATAAAACAAGCATTTCAATAGACCTCTCTCTGTATTATCATCTGCTTGTCAAAGTGCACTGAGCTACTCATGTTTTGCACTGTAGCCATTAGAGACACCATCGCTTCTGTAACACCTCACCCACCACCTCTATTCATCAGTTTATCTATCAAGGAGGGCACATGTTGCAGACATCTAATGGATTTATTCATGAGGACTCTGTCATCTTTTTCAGGTTAGAAGCACAAAAAAAATAAACAAAATAGAATAAGCTTCTGTTTGACCTGCCACGCCCACACGTCTTTGAAACTATATTGTATGTATCATTAATGCCTAGCTCGGTGTTACAGTTCAGCACCACAAATGTCCAGGTTGTATGTGCTGGATTATATATATTTATATTTATATAGATAGATAGGTTTGTTTTGGTCTGGGAATGAATGTGACAGGCAGCTCTCAGAGGCGTGCGCTTTTGTTGTCTTGGTAACAGGTTGTTTGAGACCCATCCGGAATGCAAGGATGTCTTCTTCCTGTTCCGAGACGTGGAGGACCTGGAGAGGTTGCGGACCAGCCGGGAGCTCAGGGCACACGGTCTACGGTCAGTCACCGACTCTGTAACTCATAACACAGCAACGCTTTAGCCAAACTGAACAGACCAGCCAATGATAGCATAGCATAGTACTGCAGCTCGATATACACTGGTCAGGAGAGCATATTGATATCCAACACACTCTAGTATTGCTAACACTTAACGATCAAAGTGTGACATCCATTCATTGGCTTCTGTCATTATGATGACCTTGTCCTAGTTTTTATGCAAAAAAGGACAGGGCAGGCTTAGTTCTATATTTTCTTGTTTTAAACAAATCCCATGAAAAGACCAAAACCAACAATGCATTAGTCCTTCTCTTAATATCTACTTCCTTACTGTGTCTGTGGCCCCAAGTCACCCATTGGTTCCTACTGAAGAAGTACATTTTAAAAACAACTCACAAATATATAGTTTCATGTTTAAATAAGGCTCAGTAATTTCCTTAAACAGCTCTATCTGAGCACTGTAGCTTGTAGCAAACAATCCTCAAACAGGTGTGAATTGTGAATTTTTGGAGGACTATTTATTTCACAGATGAATACACGTGTGGTGTTCTTATTTTATCAGACTAATTTGTAAGTACTGTAGTTAGCAATTGTATTTTCCTTCTAAATACAAATATGTGGATTGTCTTTTACCGAAATATAATTTCTGCCTTTTGAAATGATCAGAGCCACTCCACAAATATTCTAGGTACCCCTTGGGAGAAGTAGAAGTACCCCTGGTTGGGAATCACAGCTCCAGTGAGCATGTGCGGCAGCAGGACAGTGTGTCCTCGATGTGTTTTCAATAGCTTTTGGACAACGACGGAGCTACGTGGCAACTGAGGAATATCAGCCGTTGGCTACAGGCAATACTCGTTAGTGGAATCAATACATTCTGTAGTTGTTTTGGTCTTTTCATCGGAAAAATCAAGAATATCATCGGACTCATCTTTTTACCAGTACATAATGAAACCACGTTGCACACAGTACAGTGAATGAAATCATAAGATAAGTGGCACCTCAGGTAGTGGTGTCATTATAAGGTTACTTACCACTCTGCTGCAGATAGAGCTTGTAGCATCTATCACAGCCACTTGTCTGTGGTTTCCAGGGTGCATCAGGCTTCTCTGTGTTCCTCTATGCACAAGGCCAAAGCAGCCAATTACTGCCTGAGGACCTGAAGGTACAGAGGCTAGCGTGGCATTGCAGCAGAGACACACAGACCCATCCCAGCGTGAACCGGCTGCTCTCAAATTCTGTGATAAGGCCAAATGGTCCTTCAACCACACTCAGGGACATTAGTACAAAATGTCCTCGGTGGCAGCGAGACAGAGGAAAGAGAGAGCTAAACCAACTCTAACCCTTTGTTCCATATTCATCTTCAAAACTGTCACCCACACACTCTGCAGTGGTGACAGACACACCTGCAAAAGCAACAAAGGAAATTAATTCCGTGGTGTTTTGTGCAGGACATAAAGGGATAAAGTGTCGTGCAATTTTGCAGTGTCGAGTGTGAGCTAGAGTGATAAGAATCAATTGTGTATATCTTTCTGGACATTTGAGTTTGTGAAACTGCATCTCTCACCATACAGCCTTTCAACAGAGAAGAGTGTCACACACTTATCTACAGTGGAGATGTCTCAGTTGATAGTCGCCTACTGCTAATTCACAATTGACTGGTGGATCAATCGGGCTGGGTGTCTTTTTTTTCTCCATCTTTTTCAGGGTGATGTCTTTTATCGAGAAAAGCGTGGCTAGACTGGACCAGCTGGAGAGACTGGAAGCTCTGGCTCTGGAGCTGGGAAAAAGCCATTATCATTACAACGCCCCACCTAAGTACTACAGTGTAAGACCCCAATGATCCAACTTGTTCTACTTTCAGCTGTAGCTCTTTATCAGACTCACCATTATACTGTGAGGCTCCTAAAATCACAGCGGCTGAATGAATTGACCCAAAACTGCAAAATGAAAACACACCTACTCTTGCACATAACAAGAATGCTGTGACACACCAACTGGATATCATCCTTGTTAACAAGGCATACGCACATCAGTAAGTATCTTACATAATTATTTTCCAGTACGTCGGAGCAGAATTCATCTGTGCCGTGCAGCCCATCCTGAAGGAGAGGTGGACGGCTGAGCTGGAGGAGGCGTGGAAGGTAAGGAGTGCCATTGTGTGACCTGTGTGTCTCCTTATGTGGGCGTTAATCAGAGACCTTTGCTTTTTAGCGACTAATTCTGGGTAAATGCCTTATGAAATAGGCTTGATGTGTGCAATCAGCATGTCAGCAGTAGTGACGGTTTGTTTCCAGCTTGCGTCAGAATTCTGCATGTCTCTTTAATGCACTATGCAACATGTCAAGATGGAAACCAGTGCAACACAGGCTTGACTGATGAGGAATTCACATCTCACTGAACCATACATGAGCATATTAAGAAAATGGAACATGGCTCTGTCACATCATGTTATGTCACTTACAGATCCCTTGGATTATTAGACGCTTGAATAATGTGTTGCTACTCCGTATTACACAATAGATATGTCTCTTTACTCCAGGGAATTTAGTTTTAGTGTAAAGCTTTCTGGCCATTGACCACAACAATGGCATCACAAAATTCAAGGGGTTTAAGACATAATACATGTTTGGCAAAACACATATCTAAGATCAAATAATCAGCAGAATCAGCATTTACACAATTAGGAGTATATAATGCTAACATACTATACTATGACTTTTTATCACTTTTTTTGACATGGTACACTATGGATTTTTTCGTCATACCACTGTATACTATGACTTTTCGATATACAATACAATGACTTTTTTCGACACTATGTACTATGACTTTCCTTCGACAAACTATACTATAACTTTTTTATGACTCTTTTTGTCATATTATAGTATGACTTTTTTTGACATACTATACTATGAATTTTTTTCAACAAACTATACTTTGAGTTTTTAATGGCTTTTTTCAACATATTATGCTATGACTTTTTTATCACTTTTTTTTTTAACATACTATACTATGACTTTTATATCACTTTTTTTTTCCCAGTCCGGGCTGAGGAGTTTACATGTTCTTCCACGCTTTCAATGAGAGTTCTTAAAATACACTGTGGTGCAACCTGGGCACATCGTCAGTGATTAACCCAGGGTCTTAAAAATCAGACACCCTCACCTGGGAGACCCAGTCGGGGGTGATCAGGCCCCGAATTGCCCCAACATACTATACTATAACTTTGTTCAATATATTATACTATGACTTTTTATCACTTTTTTCGACATACTATACTATGACTTTTTCAACATACAATACTATGATTTTTTTATCACTTTTTTCGACAAACTATACTATGATTTTTTTAATTCCTTTTTCAGACATACTATACTATGACTTTTTTACAAAAACATAAACTTTGTGTCAGGTTGCTTAGCTTAGGGTGATAAGAAAATGCTTGGAAGACAGACGGTTGAGTGTTCAAATCCTGTAGGGTGCAAGTAGTTTGAAGACCTACTTTACAGGAATAAAGAATACAAATAGATGAAGAGAAAAGTAGTGTTGTAGTCCCTTTTATCACTTTTTTCTACATACTATGCTGACTTCTTTATCAGTTTTTTTTGCATGCTATAATATGACTTTTTTTTATAATTTTTTTTCCAAATATTATATTATGACTTTTTATCAGGAATGAAGAATACAAACAATGCGTGGCCGGTAGAGTGGGCGCACATATGTATAGGTTTGTTCCTCGACCCAGAAGGTCCAGGGTTCAAGTCTGACCTGTGACAGTTTCCTGCATGTCTTCCCCCTCTCTCTCCCCTTTCATATCTCAGCTTTCCTATCCAATAAAGGCAGAAATGCCCAAAAATAATCTTGAAAAAAAAATACAAATAATGAAGACAAAAATTGTCTTTCTTATTGCTTTTTTCGACATGCTATACTAAGACTTTTTTATCACTTTTTTCATCATACTATACTATGATTTTTTATCACTTTTTTTTTCGATAATTATACTGTGACTTTTTTCACAGACAGAAGGTTGAGTGTTCAAATCTTAAATGTTTTGGTAAGTTTTGAGGTCCAATATACTAAGTGAAAGAGACAAATATGCCAAAAACATAGTCCGAAAGCTTGGACTGATAAGAGAATGATTGAAAGACAGAAGGTTGAGTGTTTCAATCTTACATACTTACTTTCATTAAGTATGGAGGGCCAATATACTAAGTGAAAGAGACAAAAATGATGAAACCATAAATATGTGTCAAGTCAGATAGCTTAGTGTGATAAGCAAATGGATAGAAGGTTGAGTGTTCAAACCCTGTAGTGTGCAATTAGTTTCAAGACCTACTTTTATAGGAATAAAGAATACAATAATCACTTTTTTTAACAAACTATACTGACTTTTTGTCCACATACAATATTATGAGTTTTTTTACATGCTATACTATGACTTTTTTATGACTTTATTCAACATACTATAGTATGACTTTTTCGACATACTATACTATGACTTTTTTTAATCAATTTCTTCGACAGACTATACTGACTTCGACATTGTGACTTTTCTATTGTGTTTTTTCAACATCTATTACTTTTTTCGACATAGTATACCATGACTTTTTATAATATACTGACTTTTTTTTTCAATTTTTATTGAGACATAATATACGTTTTTTCGACATACTATACTGACTTTTTTTTTCAATTTTTATTGAGACATAATATACGTTTTTTCGACATACTATACTGACTTTTTATCGACATTCTATACTATGACTATCACTTTCTTTGATCTACCATCTGACTTTTAAATCACTTTTTTGACATGCTGTACTATGACTTTTTTATGAATTTTTCGACATATTTTGACTTTTTTATCACTCTGACATATTATACTGACTTTTTTTTGACAAACTATACTATGACTATCTTATTTTTTGACATACTATACTGTGACTTTTTCAAAATTATATAACATACACAAATCCAAAACATTATATACAACATTATGGGCACTTGTAGTCTTTCAAATAACATATTGATGTGAACATTTTCTAATAAATTGTACACCTGCTACAAGCCTAAAGTTTATCCCAATAAAGAGCTTTTTCTTGTCTACCACACTTTCTTCAAGTAACTGGTTAATTTAAATGTTTCATATTGATCAAGGAAAATGATTATATTCCATAACTAAGCTACATACAACCTCCAGCAAACCTTGGTGCACATTAGTGGACAAACAATGTCTAATAGCACCGTTTTGTACTAATTCACACATGCGCTTTCTGAAAACCCTGGCTAGCAATTCAAAACTTTGTCTAAAAGAATGAATGTCCTTCCCCTGTGGGGACCCTGGCCCAGTTCAACGTGTGTCGTTTGTGATCCAGACCATGTTCCAGTTTGTGACCAGCCTGATGAAGAAGGGATATGAGGAAGAGAGCAACCGACAGCGCCACCTAGCACTCTCCCCGAAGGAAAGACCAGACAAGAAGAACACAGCGCTATGAGATGCGTCTTTTCTCAACTTAAACTCACTGTTTTTATCAGTACAGCACAGAAATGTGTTCATGTATATAGTGTATTTACGGTCTCCTTTTCTACATCGCTCATGTTTACTGCAGTCATTGTTTGCCATTTTATCACAAATAAAAACTTGCAGTGACTTTCAACAACATACTTTATTTCTGAACTTTAATTCTGCTGCAGTCCTCTTTCATGAGATCAGGACGCGGGAGCACGAAGAGACAGCACAAATGGCGGTCAAAATATACCGGCTGTAGTTAAACCTGCTTTGTGTGACATTATTAGAATTACAACCAATAACGTCTATGTATTCATAACTCAAACATGCCTTTCAGTAAAATCTACAACTTTTAACATTTGTCATGTCATCATTCAGAATCATATTCACCTTTCAATTAACCACAGTAACTGAAACTACAAAATGTAATTGGTGTTTACAAATTTTAGATGGCCAGTTTAATCAGCTTGGTAGAAATTGGTTTAAAATACAAATTATTGTACAGCAGGAGTTAAACTAAAAACAGAATAAAGTAAATTTTCATCAAGCTAACAGTAAAACTGGTTTAAAGAAATCCTCCAACATCTGGTTTAGTTCGGTGTTTCAAAGCAACGTAGCAGTAAATTCAATGCTTATTTGATTATAAAAAATTTTTTTAAAAAATGCACAGCTCACAGGTCAGCTGTAAATATAACATAAATATGGACTCTAACAATTAAATAGAATGAAAGGCAGGTAATAATCATTGGGCTCCATGTATGTGGTTCCAGAGGTGACACAGCTGTTGACGACCTGGTTCCAAAGCAGAAATAGCGGAGATTGAATTAAGTTGACTTGCTTTGTCCTGCACGAGTTGCGAGAAATCCTCAGGTTTTCTGTTCTAGATGGCCAGTGGCACCAAACAGCCAGAGATGAGACATTATCATGCAAACAATGGCATAATATCAAAGTAGTCACCGGGTGAATGAACAGTGATTCGGAGGCCTCAGGTGAATGGGAAGAAAGCCGATTGGGGTGACAGACCTAGTGGAGGCCTTTCCCGTTGCCTCAAATCATACAGGCCAGTTTAGGTACCCATGGTTATGTTAAAGAGTCTGTTGCTCATTGGGTGGCTTTGGTTTTCTTGCTTTTGCTTTTCTTATCTTTCTTCTTAAGTCCATCCATGTGAGCTCTAAGGAGGTTAGAGTATGCCTGTAAAAGAGGATTTAAAAGCATGAGTAAGTTCTCTCATTTATTAAAGAGACTACTATGAAACAAAAGTAGAGATGGTCCGATACCACTTTTTTGCTTCCCGATACCGATTCCGATACCTGAACTTGCGTATCGGCCGATACCGAGTACCGATACCAGTGAGTCATATATTTCATTATGTTTTAACATCTGTATACTACTATCTCTGTATGGATGTGATATGATTTCTTTCTTTGTTGTCGGTCTGGCTCAGATTAAACTCTTTGTGAAACATGAACAAACGCAAACAAGGAATGCCCCAGAACTTTCTTTTATAGTTATAATGAAAAAGAACATAAATAAACTACTTTAACGTAGATTTTCTTTAGGGCTTCATTACGTGGTATCGGATCGGTGCATAAACTCCAGTACTTCCCGATACCGATACCAGCGTTTTAGGCAGTATCGGAGCCGATACCGATACTGGTATCGGTATCGGAACATCTCTAAACAAAAGATAATTTTGATAACATCAAGGAGACCTAATCAAGAAAGTATGCATACAGTGACCCAGGGTAATAGCTTCCATACAACACTGACATTCAACACACAAAACTAGCTCAACCCACCATTTGAAACTTGATTACTTCTTTGGTGCTGACCTGAAATAGCAAGAAATGAGAATTAAGCATTAACAGCTTGTGAAAAACATTTCCAGCTAAATATCAGATCTGTTAGATCAAACAAAAACACAGGAAACACAGTAAGCTCACCACTGTGCTAATTTTCTTTTTGCCCTCAGATGCTCTGATGAGACATTTGTTGTCTGCTGGTTCAAATGACTCTGTGTGGCCCTTCCGGGGCGCTGGCTTGGTCCTCCCGTCATCTGGAAAGATAATTATCATCATTCCAGATAATTAGATGTTGAAAATGGGAAAGCAGCTTTACTTACGGACTAAAATTTTATGATGAATGTCAAAACTCAGGAGGGATCTGCTTACATTTCTTTAGCGTGATCACAACACTGCCAGATGTTCTGCACTTCTGGAACAGCCGTGTGAGCTCTGTGAGAAACTGGTCAACAGAGCAAATCAAACATCATTGCCCCAACAACTAACAGACCTGCCAAAATGATCATTAGTGTTTGGGGCTGCAGTCACAACACAGAGACTTATCCTTATGCTTTCCACAGTTTTGGACTGATTATACACTTAGTTGTCAGTGTATTAGGTACACCTTGCCTAAACTAATGTAGTTTTAAGTCACCTACACGTTCCAATGGAACGGCCAGCGCAGAGCAGTTTTATCGCATATTACGTGTAGGTGGCTTCATACAACAACCGGGAAAAACAAACTCCATGAAGGGTATAATGAGATATATGAGTTTACTAACATTTATGGAAATTTTAGTCTGCCCTCATTAATGTGGGGAGAGCATATCAGAAACATTTCAGCCTACTCTATTAGACTGCATTAGTTTTAGGTAGCTAACATTTAGGTTAGCTTAACTAGCTAAACCATAGTGTTCAAAAAGTCTCCGAACACCCACACAGGTGTTTTGAATTAATTTGGCGGATTAGACTTTTTCCCAGGCCTGTGTGTATAGACTGATTGCCATCTTCCTGAGTCTCCGGTTAGCTTTGCTGCGCCTGGTAGTGCAGGTGTAGAAATAACACATGTATCACTATTATTGGTAGATGAAGATATGTTACCCAATACACTCGCATCAAAGCTCTCGCCCACCTTCAACCTGAGCAGTTGTCTAATCAGCCAGACTAACTGAACTAATTTGTTACTTTACGTTAACGTTACTTTAGTCAGCTAGTTATATTGATACGCTACTGAGTGCTAACCAACGTTAGCTAGCTAATAGATTAGAATTTTTAATTTTTTTTAGTTCGTTTTCTGAGTGAGTTTGCTAGCTAGTTGTAGTTTAGTTTCAGAGTTCAGTTTAGTTTATATTTAGCAGTAGTTGTAGCTAGTTAACTAGCAATCATTTTCACTGCGGATTTGTTTTAGTTTATAAAAATGTATCGTTATAGTAACGTTACATTTATAGTTTAACTAGCTAGTTAACTTATAGTTAATAACCCTGGTGCTAGCTAGCTAGCTAGTCCAAGTTTGACTATATTGGTGTCTATGAACGAAATGATAACCACTTCTACAGACTGCACGTTAGAAAAGCCAGTTTATGGCTCTTAAAATTCTAGAAAGTACAAAAATGTAACACATTCGTCAGATTAACGCGAAACCAGTGTTAGCTACAACCAAACGTTAGCAGGCTGGCTAATGAGTCAGTCTAACGTGTGGCAAACGCTATCTGTTAACTAGCTAGACAGCTAGCTAAAGCATACCGTGTCAATGTCTACTTTACCATCAATAACGTCGACAAACCAAATTATTAACAATATACTTTTTGTTCTTACCGAATCGTTTTCAAGAAGCACCATGATTCTGACTTCGGCTTTAGCGTTGGCTTACTGGCCCTAACTGCTGTGAAGCACACGTACTAGCTACACAAGCCGGAGCCCCGCCCTGCGCCTTCACTGCAGGAACAAGGCAAGCGTTAAGTCACAGGGCCGCCTATTGTCAGGGAGGGGAATACCACACAAAGATCCCTTCTTCTTCTTCTTCTTCTTTTAGTTTTTTGGCAGATTACTACTTTTGTATTATACCGCCACCAACTGTACAGGAGTGTATACCATGAACTTCATAGAAACGTCATAGAGTCTAGGCTTGAATTAATTCAAAACAAACAAACAAACAAACAAAAAATAAAAAAATAAATAAATAAATAAAATAAAATAAAATAAAATAAAAAAATAAAAAAATAAATAAACTATATTCTTTTTACTAAACCAGTATTATGAAGAAAAATAAATAAAGCTTCAAGTCTTTCCCTTGCCATACCCTGTTCTTCAAGAATATCACGTATTGCATTCTCTCCTTCCATTTCCTGCCAGTGTATTCTACTATCATCATACTTCTTACACACAAAAAGCACATGTTCTACATCTTCTTTATCTTGACATTCTATGCATAAGCCATTGCTAGAACCTATTATTTGTAAGGTAGCATTCAATCCTGTGTGACCTAATCTAAGTCTGGTATAGACCACTTCTTCCCGTCTGTATAAACTCAGTGAAGTAACCCTTTTCCCGGTCACAGTCTTCTGTGATTTATGATAATGTCTAGCATTAACCTCAGCCTCCCATTCAGTTTGCCATCTTTGCATATTTTCAGACTTAATTAGAGATTTAGCTTCACCCTTCCCCAGTGGGACATTAATTCCTATACATTCGTTTTTCAGCATCTTTTTCGCAATTTTATCAGCCTCTTCGTTTCCTGTTATGCCTATATGAGCTGGAACCCAACAAAACTGAATATTGATTCCAAGGTTCCTGAAATGCAATAGTAAATGTTTAATTTCTATAATCAAATCTTCTCTTGATGAATGACCTGTATCTAGGCTATGAATAGCTGCCATGGAATCTGTACAGATCACAGCTCTCACTGGCTTAACCTCTTCAATCCACCTTAGAGCTGTTATTATCCCAGTCATCTCAATAGAGTATACTGAAAGAAAATTATTTAACCTATAGCCATCTCTTTTATTAAATTCCGGAATAAACAACCCAATCCCACAATGACCATTTTGTGGATCTTTTGAACCGTCTGTATAGATTTTAACATATCCATAGAATGTCGATTTTATATAACCCTGGCAGTATGCTGCAAAACGTTGTTCATTAGGATACTCTCTCTTTTCTTCCAACAGTTCACTGTTAACCTGTGGTGATGGAAGAATCCATGGGGGAATAGCACTCAGAGCCAGTGATGGACTAAATTTCAGATCTTTAATTCCATACTGTTCTGCTATACTGTTGATGTTCCACCCAAACCCTTGTGATTTTGTTTGATATTCCCAGCAAACATTAAGAACTGAACTTGCTGGATTATTAATACTTCCCAGCAACCTAACCCAGTATGTCAAAGACAATTTATCATACCTCAAACTAAGAGGAGATTCCTCCGATTCTACTAATAAAGCACACGTAGGGGTTGTTTTTATAGCTCCTAAAGCAAGTCTTATAGCTTTGAATTGAATCCTCTCAATTTTCCTTAAAGAAGTTTTGCATGCTGAACTATAAACTATACATCCATAGTCTATGGTAGATCTTATTAAAGCTTTATATATATACATCAAAGACTGTTTATCTGCTCCCCAACACTGTCCAGTTATCATCCTCATTAGATTTAGAACCTTTTTACATTTGGTTTCAATATGGTCTATATGATGTTTCCATGTAAGACGTTCATCCAACCACATGCCCAAATATTTAAATTTCTTCTCTCTTTCAATTGATTGATTGTACAACATAACTGTATACCTATCTGGGACCTTCTTTCTGGTAAAGAACATAATCTTTGTTTTAGGTATGGAAAACTTAAATCCCCAATCATTACCCCATTGTTCTAGTGCTTGTATATCCCTCTGAACAACTCTTGTTATGTATGATATATTGCGTCCCCGTTTCCAAATTACAGCATCATCTGCATACAGTAACCCTTCATTCCTTTCCCCTAATTTTTCAAATATATCATTTACCATAATATTGAATAATATGGGACTAATAACACTTCCTTGAGGAATTCCGCTGTCAACCGTAAACTCTTCACTTATGCCTTTACCAACTCTGACCCTAATTGTACGTTGTGACAGAAAGTCTAATATATAATTATACATTCTCCCACTGATTCCCATTATATCTAATTTAATTAATAGTCCCTCTCTCCACATAGTGTCATACGCTTTTTCAATATCTAAAAACACTGCCACCATGACCTCTTTCATAACTAGAGTCTTCTCTATCTCATTACTGAGCTTAACTAAAGCATCAGTAGTTGATTTACCTTTTCGGAACCCTGTCTGATACTTTTTTAAAGGACATTTATATTCAAGATAATAATTCAAACGCGCCACTACTATTTTTTCCATTAATTTTCCTAAATGGGATGTCAAAGCAATGGGTCTATAATTCTCTGGATTGCTAGAATCCTTTCCTGGTTTAGGAAATGGAAGAATGATTGCATCTTTCCATACTTTTGGTATTTTGCCCTCATTCCAGATCTTGTTAAATAATTCAAGAATTTTTTCCAAAAGTTTATCAGGCAGATTTCTAATCATTGCATAGCATATATCATCACATCCTGGAGAAGAATATCCTGTATTACCTAAAGCCATTTTAAGTTCCGATAAACTAAATTCAACATCTAAGACAGACATATTTCCCTCTCTAGTATTAAGAATGTCTGTGTTAGCATTCATAATATCTTCCTTTCTTTTCTTAACACACTCATCCAAATGGTTACCTCGATGAATCTCTGCAAATTTGCCTCCAAGCAAATTAGCTTTGTCCATATCTGATATTGCTGTATTTTGTCCGTCAATTAGGACAGGAATATATGGGGGCTTATATTTACCTATCATCTTTTTAACCATCATCCACATCTTATTCAGTGTTGTTTCTCTTCCAATTGTCGAACAAAATTGTCTCCAAGATTCTTTTTTAGCTTCTTTAATAACTTTCCTAGCCATTGCCTTTTTCCTTTGATATTCCATAAGAGTATCCATATTAAGCGTTTTACGCAGCATTTTAAAAACTCTATTTCTTTCCTTAACAACTTCTGTACATTTATTATTCCACCATGGAACAGCCGTTTTTCCTCTTTGGCTCATATTTTTAGGAATACTCTGACTTGCTGCTGCAATGATAACCATACTCAACCTTCGATTCATGTCATCAATACTTTGTTCTATTTCTTCAGGCATGTCATTTAATCCATCTATACACCATTTAGAAAATTTCTTCCAATTTGCCTTCTTAAAACACCATGTATGATGGGTATAAAATTCTTCCCTCTTAAAATCAATATCTACACTACATATTATTGGAAAATGATCACTTCCAATACTTGTGCTCTGATCTACTTCCCAGTCACACCTGCTGGCTATTGTTCTATCAACTAAAGTGAGGTCAATACATGATGTCTCATTTTTGAAAATATTTATCCTTGTCCCGATACCATCATTCAAACATACTAGCATCCTGTCAGCTATCATTTCTTCTAATATTTCTCCATTCAAATCTGTATGTCTACTTCCCCATAAACTATTATGAGCATTAAAATCCCCACACCATATTTCTCTATGACTTCTTTTAGCTATACTTCTCAACAAATCATTCGTTAATGCTTTACATGGGTTGTAATAATTTATAACAGTAAATTTACCTTTGTCACCATTAAAGATTTCAACAACCACATTTTCATGTTCAGACACTGTATTAATGTGTCTGAATGCTATCCCTTCTTTGACAAATGTAATGCAACCTCCTCCTCTTTCTTTACCTCTATCAAATCTTATACTATAATATCCTTTCAATACAAACTCTAAATGCGGTTTTAACCATGTTTCTTGGATACATATAACATCTGGTTGATTTGCCATTTCTTGAACATACCTCTTAAATTCCTGACCATTCGCTATCAGACTCCGCGCATTCCACTGGAGAATGAAAAACATTATTAACGTTTTAACCAATTTGAGACCCTCCATACCTCTGATTTAGTATTTCATGAATATCATCTGCCTTCGTTATTAACCCCAAAATATCATTAGCAGCTTCCACAACTGATTTGATTTTATCACTTTTCTTAACATGTAGCATAGTAACATTAACCACTGAACATATGAAAGCAATAAAATCATTTTTCTTTATCAAAAGTGTCTCGTCTGAAATTCTCTTCTTACATTCACAACAGGTTGGAACAGGAGACCTGAGTGTCTTGTTCTGTTGATCTATATTCCCTATAGGAGTCCTATTACTCTCTCTGAGTGGGTTTGTCCTGTTGTTATCTGTACTCCTTTGCTCAGGTAAATAGATAGGTGCTGATTTTTCTTCTTCTTTTTTTTTATTTTTCACAATGTGTTTGATTGCCTCAGCATACGAAACTTTATGGGTTATCTTATATTTCTGAACTTCCTTAGCTTCCTTTTGCTTCACACATCCTCCGTAAGCAGCACTGTGTCGACCTCCACAATTGCAGCATTTTAACTCTGTATTATCCCCACATTGCCCATATTCATGCTCACTTCCACACTTAGAACATCTAATTTTTCCTCGACATTGAGCAGCTACATGTCCGAACCTCTGACATTTAAAACATCTCAATGGTTGTGGAATGTACTCTCTTACTGGATAGCACATGTAGCCCATTTGAACTTTCGAAGGCATGGCATTCTTAAACCATAACAATATAGACAGGCTTTCTATTTTCTCTTTTCCTTTAGTCAATCGTTTTGCATCAATAAGCTCTCCCCCTTTCAAACTACCTTTAATTTCATCAACAGAAACTGAAATTGGAATTCCAGTTATAACTCCTCTCTGTTTTGACATTATTCCTGGAATGTGCGACGTAACTTTGACCTTATTCAATGTGTCTTTCTTTAAGATCATCTCCCTTTGTTCCTCAGACGCTGCAAAAATCATTAGCCTCCCATTTCCCATGAATCGTGCATGCTTAATTTTCCCTATTTCTTCCTCAATTGCTTTAGTGATATGGATTGGGTGTAAATGTGGCCCTCCCTGTTGCTCAAATACAACTACCACTTTCCATATTTCTTTGAGTGACTGCTGTACCTTATTCTTAGTTCCATCTCTTTCAGGTCTACTCACAAAGATCCCTTCAGTCAGTCATACATCAAATAGTTGAAAGAAACTTTGTACATTTTGAAGTGACTGACCCTGAACACATTATTTTGTTTGTTAACAAAATCTCAAAATCTCATGGATATTGACATACATGATTGATCATTAAAAATGATATTAACCATATATATTTAATAATTATACAGTATGTTCGGTAATCATACACACCACACCTTATAAAAACATAAATGATAACTCAATAAACTTTTTTCTAGGTACAGGTACGTTATATTACATTACAGCTGATATACTTTAAAATATAAATGTCAGGGTTTCAACATTCAAAACATTCACTTTATACACTTTCCGCACATATTCACTTTAAAGGTGCCCTGCCATACAAAACCGTTTTTACTTGAATTTTTTTGAAATATGTTAGGTCCATATGTGTTTGTGTTATGTTGTGAATGTGAAAATTAACTGCTACCTCCTTCGTCAGCTCTAGCCACTGAAAAGAAATAAGCGAGAAATCAGGCCAATTACAAAAGCTGGTCAGTCTGACATCACATTGCCTGAGCTCATTACTATTCATTAGCTCGCCCAGTTGCACTGGGTACAGGATTCTGACAGCCAGGCTCTCATTGGCTAGCTGTTAGCCAATCAGATTCAAACAGCTTAGCTTGTTGAATATTAATGAGAACTGGCAGAAATCGAGCTGAGTCTTCCTGCAGGCTTTCTATACCACACTAGAATGGCTTAAAACAAGGTAACCAAGGCATTTTTTCCACAAAACATGTTACAGAGTTCATGGTAGAACTTCAGACATTACCACAAAGTCATGAAATACGTGTATATGATTATATTGTTTTTTTTCATTCATAGCAAGGGAAAATCTACCAAAAGTGCTGATTTAGACAAAGATAACATAACAACAGCTACATAAACAAAACTATGGTTTGAATATGGCCTTGATAATGAAATGTATATTTAACTCATATAAGGAGTTTCTGTCATCTTGATAGTGCACAGTCTGGGTGGTGCCCCAGGTCAGCAAGGTGCACAGCAAACTCAGAGTCCCAGTCTCTTTCAAAGACTGCCCTGAGCTGGCCCTGCAGGGCCTTGGTCTTCCATTCAGGGTGAGGAGCATGCTGGGAAATCACCAGACCCACTCCAGCTGTGGTCACAAAGTAGTCCCCAGACCAATTGGAGGTACCTAAAGAACAACACAATGTTATCTGGTCAATTATTAACCAATTCACATGCAATAAACATACTCCTCAATGCATGAATGGACAATAACTCTACTGAGTTCAAACTCAACAGTAAATGCGTGGAAATAATAATCATGAAGATAAACTCACCAATGTAGGCTACTTTATCAGTCACCATGTATTTATTGTGGTTGACCCTGGTGTATGGAATATCAGACTGGTTTCCCACAGGCACAATGTACAGTTTCTGAAAAGTGAATGATGTGCAAAAATAAATTAATTCAGAGGCAAGATCAGCATTTACCCCCAGCAGATGCATTTATTTCATGTTGTGTCTTACTATTTGGATGCTGATATCCTGGTGAGGGCTGTCCATTGAGGCTAGAGATTGAAGGAAGGGCAGCATGGCTGGGTCAGAGTCCCGCCCACAGCTGATCAGCATCCGCATCTTAACCTTCCTCTCGAATGCAGCCGTCCTAATGGCATCATCAATGAAAGGCCAGTATCTGTTCAATAAAAGAATCCAAAGTGAGGAAATAAAGCAAAAGAGGTGAATAGTTGATGGAAACAAAGGGTTTCTTTTGTGGGTCACCTCTGAGGCTTTTCAAAGCGTGTGGTTGGGAAGTACTCCATGACGGCAACATCCACATAGTGTTGGGCATCTGAGATGATGGAGAGAATAGCCTCCAGGTCCTGAGTCCTCGATGGAGGACAGAATGATGGTGGAGAACCCTGGGGTGAAATGCAAATATTCAACAATAATACCACATTTGAAACATAAAACCCTGACTTCCATAAGGTAACAGTTTGAGTTTTGTAGGTTTTCTGAAATAGAAAGACACACAGACTGTACAGTTACTTCGGTGTAAACAGAAACAACAGCCCCTTATCCATCAGAATAACAGTGTCCTGTAAAATGGAACTGAAACCTAAGGAACTCACTGTGAGGTACAGCCTGCTGGAGATATTATCAGTTTTCACCAGCAGGGGGTGATGTTTGTTGATGGCAGTGTCATACTCTGCAGGCCAGGGCCGTGGCAGGGAGCTGTTGGACTGTCCCATCACCCAGTAGGACTGGAAAATCTTATGGAGGTCCGTTGCTAGACTAGGGCAGTTGTAGACAACTACTCCCAGTTCCTTCACCTACAGACAAAAGTGAATTATGAAAATGGTTTGGCAGTGTTTTAAGGTTTAAAACCTGTAATTGTTTTGGTGTTACCTGTGTGAGAGCCCTCCAGTCCATGTTGGCGCTGCCAATAAACACATGTTTTCTGTCAACAATCCAGAACTTGCTGTGGAGAACCCCCTTTGTCAGGTGACCAAAGTTCACCTTCCTCACCTGAACTCCTGCAGACAGTCAAAAAGGGAACTGCAGTTAAGCGAAGTTGTTGCAAACAATGCATCACAAATCAAAACAACACTGCAGTCAGTGGTGTAGTCTACGTAATACGCAGGTAAACGCAGTATATACCCACTAAGAAAGATCCAGGATTTCCATATACCCACTTAAAAATGTGCAACAAACGTTCCATTTTAATTTTTATATATTTTGAATTGTCAACTGTGTTATATTTCTTCACATAGGCTAAATAAAGGTATTTCCACCGTAATCCCCCCCCCCCCCCACCCAAAAAAGTTCAGGAAACCCACCAAGAGTGAATGATTTGGAGAATACTTGAGACTACACCACTGACTGCAGTGAATGTAGAGAACAAGGGAGTCACTTCCAAACCTTTCCGTTTTAAGATCTTTAAATCTGTGGAGTTTGTTCTCACACTGGGAACACTGGTCACCACTCGGACAGAAACATTTCTGGAGGGCAACTCTTCGAGTTCTTTCAGGATCTCCCTTCCCTGCAGAGGATCGACAGACTCTCTGTATTCTAGGCCTTTCCCACAAACATATTTTTCACAAAGATTTGATGTGTATGTTCCCATGTGTCTTTCTGTTTTAGTTGATAACTCACAGGTATGTCAGAGGAAGAGTTAACGTTAATGTCTTCCCCAGTTAAAGTCCAGTAGAAAGAGGCCACGTCCACTTGGTCCGTTGCCATGGAGATAAGATCTTTCCAGGCCTTTTCCAGAGGGATCCCAAGCGTTACATTGGCTTTGAATTTCATATATTGAGGGATGCTCTCCACCAGGGTCATGCTAAGAGATAAACAAAGACATCTGCTCAGGGAATTGGAGAAAATGATAATTTAGAGTTATCTTATTTAGAATTAGAGATAGATTCGATTTTGAGAATCATTAACCATAAGGTCAATAGATGTCGATACTGTATGCTTTGTAATTTTACTTCCTGCCTCAAAATTTGTAGACTGTGGACCACAAAGTTTCCATTAAAGCGATGATAAAGAGGGGGGAAAAGAGGGGAAACAATCATTCATTAATTTACTGTACAGAAGGCCTACACATTATTTAACATACACAGAAGTTGTATGATAGACACTTTAACAAAATGCTTAACTGTAAATCTAACAGATATCCGATATACAGAACTTAGTTTCACAGTTGTTCAGATTAAAGAACATAAGAAGCAAATCAACTAACACTTATGTAACTAATATATATATATATATATATATATATATATATATATATATATATATATATACATACATATATATTCAGTGGGATTATTACCTGCACTGGTCCGTAGAGAAATTGCTCCCAACAGCTTCATTAGGAAGTGTCTCATGATCTTCGTGTGGTGGTGGTCTTTTCAGCACAGCAATGGCAAGCAGGATCCCCAGGACTATCAGACAGCCCAAAACCACAGCTAATGTCACACAGCTGGTTGACCTCTAACAACATGAAGTTTGATAGAAAAACAAGTCCAGGAATAAGAAAAATGTGTCATACCAAAACAGAGTGAATGACTTGGTGAATACTTGACGTCATCCTACCCTTTTGTTTGAAACATAACTGTCATGAAGGCTGCTATACATAGAAGACATTTTTTCTTTCAAATGCTCGTCCCCTATGAACGTTCAAAAGCAGGAAATAATCATCTCAGACAGAAAATAAAAACACCACGATTCTGACTTCACTAATGAAAGAACTCCTAAGAACTCAGTTTAAATCTCAGATGAAGATTGGTTTCCAAAGTATTGAAAGCAAAACTTACACAAAGCAGATGTAGATAATTTTCCACCAGAAAGAGCTCACAAACACACTTCTTCTCTTCCAGCTTACACCCAAAACTGAGCTGAAGGGATATCTCTGCTACTGAATACATTATAGCACAGTTCCTGTTTTCACTTTCATTTCAGGTTGAGACATGTATTTGCTTTAAAAAAAAAGAAAAAGTGTAGTAAGTGAATAAAAGTCATGACAAAAAACAACTTTACTAATCAACATTTATTTGAAAAATCTGCAATCAATATCTAACAAATTACACAAACCAAACATAAATACCATCTAACAAGACAGCGAGATCACAACCAAATCATTCTGGGTGAAAGGAAGGAAAACATAAAGTGAATATAAAAAAAAGGGACACAAATTTGACAAACAAGAATTACATATCAGCTCTTAAACCTGCTGTAGCTTTGACTTAGTGGAGTAAAGCAAAGAAGAAATACTATCCAATAGAAGAAGAATAGCAGCAAGTGATGTCAATAGGACTAACATTCAGTTTTTGCTTGAGTTTGTAAACAACCACTGTCCCACACAGCTCTGTGGCACTTAAGGTACTTCCCAATTACAATCACATGTACAATCTGGACTGGGAAGAGGGAAACAGAAACTTGCTGTTGTACTTGCAACTTGCCTTCTTTCCTGCTTCAACCTAAACAGCATCAAATGTTTACAATCAGTCGCTGGAGGGTAACGGCTTTCAGTTTGCAGCATATTAGGTCGAGGGGATAATGTTGTACTACATTAGTGCAAAAGACAAGATTAAGAGGTAATTTGTAGGACGCACAGGTATCTATTTACTATTTGTTTTCCATTTACACACTGAATAACATGTCACAAGCTAATCATCAGATTTACAGTTTCACACAATTGACTTTATCAACTTGAATTCTAAAATGACATTACTTCTCCTGTCATGTGAGGACCATCAGAAGTGACCTTGTGACTTGAGAGGAGGGAGCTCTGATAGCTCTTGAGCATGTGGAGGTTTAGGTGAGGTGTGATGATCCCAGTACAAACACAGATAAAGGAGATTCATTCCTGTCAGTCGCTTTATGATTGTCTTTGGCCAAACCTCGGAGCCGACTGTGCTTTTGAGGCATGGAGAACAAAAAAAACAAAAAAAATAGCGTTTGACACAAATAAAGAAGGTGGAGGGAATGCTTGAAAATCACTTTCTTTATAGCCACTTGAGTTTGTGGTTGCCAGGTGACTAAACTGAGTCCCTCCTACCAGTCGGACCACACATTCCAGAGGGATTTTCATCTCCGGCTGGACAGAATATAGAGGCCATCTACTGAGGAGGTCCTGGACAGAGTCGCTACACTGGGACATGTTAACAGAATAAATACTCAAGAAATTGGCTGGTAGCAACTGTGTAATAGAACATTAACTTCTCTGGCACTGAGTCTATTAACTCTCCCAAAGTTGTGTTGTCTCCGTTACAGTGTCTCACAAAACACCACTAATAAATACTTTTTACATTCTTCGATAAATCTGGTCCACCAAGAGAGAAGTGGCAAACAAAGACAAAAACATGGAAGGACATATACGAGGAAAAGCAATGGGTTTACTGAGGATACAAGTACACTAAGATCTGCTTGTGTTGCTGCAGTTCGTTCTACCCGAAACAAACATCAATAAACGAATATTTACGCAAAAATGCCATTTGCTGCTAAACAGAGGAATCTCATATTAGTAGATTTCCCTGAGATGATTATGCTCAGGCCGGTTTTCAAATAAACCAAGTACATACAATAAGCTTTTAAAATCAGCAATGTTGGTCATATCATTGGCATATAAAGAGGTCGACCTCTAAAACACAGAGAATCAAGTATAGTTTTGAGGCCCGTCAGAGGTGAGTTTTATTGAAGTATTTTGGTACTTTCTCAAATCTTTATCTTACATGTATGCCGCCCACTGTGTGTACTCTAAGGGCATATAGTGGAGGCCTCATTGTGAATTACATAAGTGTGTAGTGCTCATAGTGCAGTAGTGTGTATGTTTGGATGTACGGGAGGCTACAGTTCTGCATATACAGTCTCACTTCCCCCCCTTGGTTTCATTGTGTGCACAATGGTTCGACACCTGGGTTTGTGGAGTAACAGCAGATGTTTAGCACTTTTGGAACCTGCGTGCTTGCGTCACAACTCAGACTAAATATCCCGTTCTGAGATCGTCTTGCGTCGCACCTGCGCTCCTGACACTCTCACTGGGCCTCGGGCCGCCGCCACGCTTGGAGACAGAATGGATGGTTCTCCAGTCCCGTGAGACGGGAGGTCTGGAGGGCCGAACAGACGAGGAGGAGACTGCCGAGGCCTTGGATGCTTCAGACGGTGCACTGGGTTCCATGACTGTGTTTATGACTGGGAGGGGGAAGTTTAATGTAGTTTTTAGCTGAGTATTTGGCTTTACAATACAAAAGTATTATGAACATTACTATGATAATTATATATTTGTATTTATATTGTTATAAAGGATCAGGTTGACTCACCCTCAAGTTGTCGTTGAACTCTCCGGAGTTCTTTCAAGATAGATGAGATTTCCTGAAATACAGATGTCCAACTTAGCTCAAACAAACAAACATACAAACACACAGCATTAACTGGCATACATTTAACTTGAACACTGACAAACATAAGTCACCAACCTTGTTGGAGGTTTTGATAACAGGGACATCATTGTCAGAGTTTACTTTGGCCTCAATTTCTTCCCAAATATCCATCTTGTCCTGGAATAGTACCCTGTGTACATAACATGCCAAACTGAGTTATTAGAAAGTGGGCCTCTTACAGTATTCTTTAAAAAAGGGATAATCCACAATTCTGAGTCCAAAACACTGAGTTAGTCTTGAAAACTGAGGGTGTGAGACCAAGCTTTCTGATTGTGGTGACTTAGAAGAACTAACTTCAATCAAGAATACCTAAATATATTTTTCTTCTTTGACATCTTGAGTTTGTTTTTCTGGATCAAATAAAAGGTTCGAAAAAACACAATGGAAACATTTAAACACCAACCGGTTTATCTGCATCTAATCTATCCAGAAGATTACATCTCAGTAACATATTGCCTGTGTGTTCAGTTAAACTAATATACACTAATGTAATAAGATTATTGGCTTAGTGCAGTCTGGTTGTCAGATAGGATCAATACAGTTTTTCATCAAACCCAGATTAAGTTTGGGAATAACAAATGTACTGTATAAATAACATCTTACTTAATTTTGTCAGCAAGTTGCTCAGTGTTTTCTCTAATGGCCATGGTGATCTGAGACACTGGATTCAGCATAAGATGGTCATCGACAATGACCTGGAGAGAAAAACAAAACACTTTATAATGATCCCCTAGTGGTAGCGTCCCAGAGATTTATGAAAAAATGAGGTGGAGCGGCATATTGTGTCAGACCTCGTCTCTACTCTGAGCTCGCTGCCTGCGGTGTGGTTCATGGTCAGCCGAACTCTGGTCAGGTTCCCTTGTAGATGTAGAACTTGGTGGGACTCTCTGGTAGTTTAATCCAGCCTCTGGAATACGGTGAACCAGCTGAAACACATTCAGACTTTAGTGTTACGGTACAAGGCAGGCAGAGAGACAGACAGACAGGCAGGCAGGCAGACTCTTTTAGCTGATTTGTTAAACAAGGAAAAGAGATAAAACCATAATGTACAGAGCCAAAGTAGAACAACAAACAGTTACACTTTATATGAAGGTATCTACATAAGAGTGACATGACACTGTCATGAACGTGTCATAAACATTATAAACAAGTCGTAAACGTTTATGACATAACGCTTCTTTTAGTAAGTGTCATTCGGTTTTTGTCATGACACTCTTATGTAGATACCTTCAAGTAAAGTGTTACCCAACATACTACTGGTATATATACAAATCTGCAACAAAAGAGATACTTCCTCTTTTAACAAAGGAGGATAGTTTGTGATAGAGAGGAGACAAAAAGAGAATTGTCCTCTTCAGTTTTAGTCAGTTGATCAAATAGAGGTTTGATGCTTCAGTGTGTTAGATTAAGCAGCAACAGCCCTAAGAATAACTTTGGTGTACCTGTTCATGAGCGGTCACCGTGGAGACAGGTGCACTGCTCGCCACTCCAGGGTTTTGTGGATCACCGTCACCTGCCACGTCATGGATCTCTCTGGCCAAGATAGCAAGGTCTTTGGCCAGGTCTTGACTTAACCTAGCCAGGCGGGAACATGTGTTAAAAAAAGGCTGCCAGGAATAAGAATTATCTTTATATCTACATTATTTTCCTGCTGAATGTGAAATCCTCTTTATGCCCTTTAATGGTAACCGCAGTATAGAAATGCTGAAGGCTGCATGTGTGAAACCATCTTGGATGTCAGTCAGGCTATAGTAACACATTAACCTTTGGAAATCATAATAGCATGACCACAAGAAAAAAAAACTAGTAATATTCCTTACCGTGCGATCTCAGAACTGTGGTTGGACCAACTGTGGAAGTTGCCTCCCTCATGGTTCTCCTCCTCCGAATCTCTGCTGAGGGGCTTGGGACGCAGGGCGACCACCGGCTGAGGCCGAGGCTGATGACGTGGGCTATGGGAAGCTGAGGAAGGTTGGGAGCGTTTGTGTTTAGGAGTGCTCTGGTTTGAGTCGTACTCCTCGTCTGAGGTAGAGGCGTAGTCAGAGCCTTTCTGTCGTCTCCTGGAGTCTTGGCGTCGTGAATTGGTTTGAGTTACGGAGGATTAGGATAGAGAAGTCGGGAAAACAGGAGAGAAAGAGAGATACCATCAAAGAATACAGGCAAGAAAAACACCACCAAGCATATGGGATGTCACCAAAATCCACCCCAGAACAAGAGACCGAAAGGTTGCCGTGGAAGTGCTCATTTCTACAGCTAAATTTGATCAGAAAAAATGGCTCAGGTTTAGATTTTTTTTTTTCAGATTCAAAATCATTTACAAACTGAAATGAGTACTTGATTACCACAGTACATCAGCTGAGTACCAGACAAGTACAATATAGCGAATACTATGTTGTGTAGCATAAACCATTTTGTACATGGCTAGAATTATAATCTTAATCATGGCCCCAGAACCCTCAAGGATTACCATAAACTGCATAAGAACACTGTGCAGATGAAGGAAAATCGAATTTTATCTAAAAAAGGTACTGTAGTATAAGGGCCTTTTTAATTGCACAAGCACGACAAACGTGCTGTTTGCTCCGCTTCTCCCACCTGTGCAATAAAATACCACACAGACAGGCAAAGTGAATTTTAAGGTCAGAGCGCTGCTTGCGCTGGTCGTTACACCACCACGAAAATATGGAAGGTTAGTGTGAATTGATGTAAGTGAAAGGCCAGAGTCAAATTCCCTCCCAAATAACACTTTTATAAAAGAAAAAGCTGCTCAAGTATAGACCCCAGGTGTTATTTCCTGAAACATACGGTTTATAAACTGAGGACTAAACGTATCAAACCAATTCACCACTGTGGTTGACTAACAGACCCTGCAATGCTTCCAATCCATTTGTTTCAACGATACTAGGTTTGACTAAGACAGGAGTTAAGTGGTTACACCAGTCACGATATTTTAAACTCAACGAAACAGGTATGTGTGAGTGTCTGTATTAATACTCACTTGCAGTGCTGCTGGCATATTTGGCACTGCTTGAACGTCCGCGAGTGACTGGTGTCAGTGGTGCTTTCTGCTGCCTTTCTACAGGCTTCGACCCCGAAGCAGAGGCCCTTCGAACTGAGCTGCTGCCAGACTCTGTGCTGCGGTTGGAGAATCCGGTGCTCCTGCCAGTCCACTGTGGGGTGGAAGAGCCCTCGGTGTCGCTGGGTGTGTTGAACGAGCTTGTCCGCTTACGAGGCATCGCTAGCAGATCCAGCCTGGAGAGTTTCTTGGTTTCCTGGGGCTGCTTAGCTGGGGCACTGCCTACCTCCTGGGACACCCGGTCTGTCTCCGTGCCCTCGTTGTCTGAAGCTTCTCCCAGGCGAGCCCGGCGGAGCATGGACGCTCTGGTGGGTCTCGGGGCTGACAAGCTGTGGGCACGATTCAAGGCCTGGGATGCTTTGGAGGTCTTGGCATCCTCCTTCTGAAGGGACACTGTGTATTTTGTGCGGGTTTGGTGGATGTTAGACTCTTGATCAGAGTAAGGTAAGCTCTGAGGGTCATCACTTAGGTCTGTGGAGCCACGTTTCCCAACGCTACGTCTCAGTCCAACGGGTCTCCTGACAGACTCAGTCTTATTGTTGCCGTCTGCTCCCAGAGAGCGCAACTTTTCTGATGTAGTGGATTGGTGACTTGAGTCCTGACTAGCTATACTGGCTGAAGACCTCTCCCTATGAAGGCCACTAACCGAGGGTTTTTTAGTCAGCGTGTTTGGCCTGGTCTTATTGCTATGTTGGCTGACTGTGCTGGAGGTATCCACATCAGACTCCGCAGAAAGAGAATCTATTATTGGAGACGGTGTCGTTTCTGATTGTCCTGCTTGGAGTTTGGCCTCCAGAACAGCCAGAACATCCTCTGTCTCTTTGAGGTAAGAATGAGTGTCCTGATTGCAGGCTCCCTGGAATGATTCTGGGCCTCTCTGAACCGAGATGTTGGGCAATCTGGCATTGCTAGGCCGCTCCTTGGTGAAGCTCTCTTGTCTGATTAATTGGGAAACAGTGCCCTCTTTGGACTCTGGACTCCGTGTAATCTGGCTCAGGATAGGAGCCGACACACTGGGCTTGACTTTTTCAGAGTCCTGGTTACCTCTCGGTTTGGTGAGGGTGGCTGTTGAGAAAGTTTTGGTCGCATGTTTTATTTCAGTCTTAGGAGCGCCCCCATGTTCAGGTTGGGACCCGGCCTCCTCTGACCCGATGTAGAATGACGTAGACTTGGTGGAGAGTCTATCTTTATTTTTTTTCTCTTCCGCGTCTGACAGCGGTCTTCTCCTTTGCTCTATAATGGAACCATCATCTGACCTGCTGGCATCACTCAGACTGTCAGGCTCTACATCGTCCTGCACTGATAACCTGTCGAGGCTATCCAGAGACCTGGGGGCCACCAATCTATTCTCTCCAACATCGAATGTTGTATGTGGGTCATATTGAACATGAATGCTGGGATTTGGAATGTCACTCTTCTCCCCCAGTGGTACCTGGGACAGTACGCGCCGAGCTCTTGAACCATCGTGGTCGGTGCTGTCGTGGTGTCGGCTGAGCGTGGCCTTATGGATGATTGTACCTTGTGCTGAAGTGAAACAGTTTTAATGCAAATTAACTACACATACTAAAACTGAATATCATTCATATTCATCAGGGCGTCTCATTATCATTTCAAATAGACTTGTGCCTCATAAGGTGGCTTACCCCCTCCTGACAGCTCCATCTGGGAAGGCATGTCAAAGAGGCCAGATGAAGGGCCAGATTCTGTGTAGCTGTCTGCCAAGCTGGCCCAGCAAGACATCCACTTCGGAGCCCCCTGTAACACTGCACTTGCTGACTGAACCTACACGAGAGAACATACAACTTATTCAATATCTTTAAAAAAAGAAAAAAAAGACAGAAGATTAGACATTTTGAAGAATTGTATGATTTCCTTAGTAGGAAATAATGTTAATAAGACAACAATCATCTGTTTCATGAGTAAGTATGTTGTACAATTGTTATAAAATGGCTTTTTTTCTCTCCATATATTTGGTTAGAAAGAAAAACCAAGACCATGAAGAACCCAGAACCTGTGAGGAAAGATGAGGCAAATCTAGAAATCAATAAAGAGATAGACCAAGAAACCCCAAGAAGAAAAAGTAAGGTTTACTGAGCCAACATTAATTATTTGTCTTTAAAATTGGCTACTACATTACTGATTATATCATCCAATCATTGATCACACCCTGAGCAGGAAGGTTTACCTTTACCAGACTATGTCCCTGTTCTGGAGCTGGCCTCACCTCCCCACAGCTACTCTGCCTATGCTGCTCCCTGCTCTCAACACTAAGAGGCCTAAATGCTGATGATGTTTCTGCTTCACTCTGGTTGGTTCGCTCTGGGCTCTCAAAAACACCAAACACCTGTCAGGAACAAAGCAGTGCAAGTTGATAAGTGCAGGAATGGAGAAAGTGGGACTGCCAATGTCTCATTCTGAGTGGGACTTTTTCTACCAAGAGACAGAGGACACTGGTGATTGCAAAGCCGACCTATTGCCTTCAAGCAACAGGTTGTCATTATTAGCCACATTTATATTAATTTAATTTAGAAAGAAACTTGCCTGGTCGATATTGCTCCGTGCCTCTTCTAGCTCTCTATCCTGAACATCTGCTTCAATGGTGTAGGTTCCTGCGTCACTCAGACTGTCCTCATCTTCGTTCTTGAGGCCGACATGGGGACTCTTGACCTCCACATTCTGAGAAGCCAGGGGCATCAAAGGGGCCTTGAGGGGAACAGGATGGTGGATAGGAGAGGAAGTCTGTGGCTGGTAGGAAGCTTTAGATGGAGGGGGACTAGTCTGGGATACTACCACTGTCTCCGTTTTAGCTGCTGTAGGGGGACTAGATGTATTTTTATCCCAGCTGGCAGAAGAGGACTGCTTTGTTTGTTTGAGAAATTCAGCAGTAAATTCCTGGGCGAGTCTGGACCTCCGGCCAACACTGCTAAAGGGCCTTACAGACACAGATGATGAAGAGCGAGAGGAAAAGCTGGTGCTGATCCAGTCCTCTGTCTTCTCCCTTCGTAGAGAACCAGCTCTTTGGAAGCCTGTGGAAGCCAGGTCCTTCAGGGGAACAGTGTATCGTTGGGTTGCAGGCGTGGTGGAGGCTGGAGATTGGACTCGTCTCTCCCCATTTGGGCTTGAGCTCTTCTTCGCCTTCTCCAGCTGGAGCCGGAGGCCTGAGGGCTCAGGTGGAGATGTGTTATTGGTGAAGGACTGGGAGCGCTTCTTTCTTGAGTTATCATCAAAGAATTCAATGACAAAGGCTTGGTGAGGCTCAGCCTTGCCAAGACTGGATAGGGACTGAGACTCTGGTGGAGTGTAAGACAAGGGCTCCTCAGAGTCAGGGGAGGGTAAGTGTTGTGGCGGGGAGTCTCTCGGGGGCTGTGGAGACACCTGGGACCCAATCTGAGGTTCTGACTGGACGGAATCACTTCCATTGATTGCAGGATCCCCTGAATCAATGTGAGTGTCGTCTTCACGGTGGTTTGCTGATGATGGAAAGACCACAAGTTAGCACATTATTGCAATCAAAGCTGTTGATAAAACATAAACAGACTTTGTACAAATGACTCACTTTTGGTGTTCTTCAGAAGTGATGGGTCACTGTTTGTGCTGTACATGTCCTCAGCCTTTGACCTCCTCCTTATCATGCTAGCATTGCTTTGGACCAGCCAATCAGCAACTTTGCTTTCTGCTGACATCACCTCAGTGGGTGTGGTGACAAGCTCTGTGGAAGGAAGCTTCTGCTGCTGGCGGAAAGAAAACTTGGTCACGTGGTCCTTGATCTTCATTTTACCTGGGGTGCATTCATCAAATTCGATGGTGAAGGAGGCATGGCTTTGGACCACGGGAGGTGTGGAGGAGACAACCTCAGTGGGATCAGGGGTGTCCTTGGTGGGAACCTCGTGAAGCTGCGACTCTGGTTTCTTGGCAGGTCGCTGCTTTAATTCCTTTGTTGGGATCTCAAAGTAGCTAGGCTCCCGGCGGTAGGAGAAGATGGACTTGGCCTGATTGTCAGACAGAGAACCGTTGACCTCATATCTTGACACGTCTTTAGCAGGCTCTGTTAGAAATGAAGAGTGTTGAGAGGCAAGTATTAGTGGAGGTTCTACATACCGTAATCCACAGAGTGATTAAATTACTATAGAAAGAATACCATTTTGTCAATAATAATAGAAACATTTGTAAGCCCCGTTGTTTTCGAGCTCACAGTTATAGCCAAGTAACTTTTTTTGGTGGTATTTTTAGGCCTTTATTTCAGACAGGACAGCTTTAGGGGAGAGAGAGAAGGGGAATGACATGCAGCGAAGGGCCAGAACCAAACCCGCGGCCGCTGCATCTAGGACTGAGCCTCTGTATTGTTGTAATTTCCCCTTGTGGGATTAATAAAGTATAAATTATTATTATTATTATTATTATTATTATTATGATAAGTAACTTAAACATCAAAGGTACACAAAGCTAAGGAAACTGATTGAGATGATTGGGAAGTTGCTGATGCACAATCCCATAAAGTGGGAGCCACAAATAACAAAGATTCCAGCAGTTAGACTGAGAAAACAAATCCGCCAGTTGGTCTTTGGGTGCCAGTTGGATGTGGCCAAATATCACTTTAGGAGCGCAGAGTCCAGTGGAGGGTAGCTGAGCGGGAATAATCTGTTTCAGCCTGGGCACCATGAGGCAAACAATCACCCTTCCTCCCCCCTCCAGAAGCTTAAAGGGTCATAATCCATCACGAGGCAGACAGGCACTACCCACTGGCCTGGCACGATGCGGCCTGGCTAACAGTCCACAACTGGCCAGAGACTTGCCTTGGGCTATACACCATCTATCTCTCAGTGACCCACAACGGGTATCAGATAGCAGTGCCATAGAAAAACATGTCATTACAAATCAGGATCTAACTCACAAATGTGAAAAGATCCAATGCATTTATAGTACAAATAACTCTGTAGTACAAAATTACATTCTGCTTTCAAATATATAAACACTTCAGTATACATTAATTAAGTCTGTGGTTTGTGCACATGTTAGTAAAAATATAAGATACATTCTCTTACCTGGAGACTCCTGTTCTGGCGATTTTCCACCTATGTTCTTCTTTTTGTTGGCTGTGTCCTCATCCTCCCCCCACCAGGATGGTTGGCCATAGAGAGGAGTAGGCTTGGATATTGGGGAATCTGTGGCAGCTAACAAACAAATGCACAAACACAAGCACAAACACAGACAAACACACACCATTAGGCACATGGGTAAACTCAGGCGAGAAAGAGCCAAACAAAGAACTAAATTTATCCAGCCTCTTGTGTTTATAAGGAAACACATTTATGTTAGTCACATGATTAAACAATGTTGTTAGGTCATGAACAAACAAAATGATGTACAACATCGGAGCTCAGAAGGCCTTTGGGCTTTTTACAATTCTGACATTCCCATGACACAGAGAGAGTAGTGAGGGTCCAACTGTGATACCACAACCACCACAACATAATCCTTCTCATGCGAATAGGGACGAAGATAATCCTAATCTTTAAAGACAAAAACTATATAATACATGATATAGAATAACGACTGCATCTTAAGTGAGGCTTCTTATAGACAGTGACACTCATTGTTTGCACATTGACCTTTGTATGTAATGAGGAGATGAGGGTTATTGCTCTGATGCTGTTTCTGAACTGGGGTTGAGCTGCTGGCTTGCCAGTCTACACATGCCAGCCATGCCTATATGGCACTAATCAGATAATCTAGAAGCCGCTTTTCGGCCTGATACATAGGATAAACAAGCTCTGGATTTGACTGTGGAGGCTTCACAATTTTAAGGATCAACAGCACTTCACCACTGTTGCCTTGGACACACACAATAAGACATCAACACAGTGACAAGAGAAGCAGTGGGAAATGTTACTAATTCCTTTCCCCTTAGACAACCCTCTGCTTTTAGCTAAAGAAAACAAGGGTGAGTGTCTCAACTAAAGTTGACTGAGCACAGCACCTTTTTAGAGAACAGAAATTATTAGAAAGCCGACCCAGAATAACATTAGTTAAGCAATTTGCCAAAATCCTATTTAATGTTTGTCCTACATATGTGACTGAACACTAGGGTAGCAATTTTTTTGCTTCATGTTAGTACTGAAACTTGGTAAGTCAGTACATGAGCAATCGGTTCAAAAAGGGATTAAGCATTAGGACATTTTAAATCATGTAGTGCTGATGAGTACTGTATACAGTATTAGGGGAAGATGTGGACTATCCATGTCATGCCCCTTTAGTAAATACTAAATAGCCTTGGGTCCTGGCAGAGTAAAGAAGGCCTAACTGAGTCATACACTGTACAAGTGTCCTGCCCTGAAAACAGCTGGAGAATTGGACACACTCTACATCCTGTACAGCTGCAGGGGAAAACAAGCAAAAGCACACAAAAAAATTATATATGGAGCTCTCGCAGCACTCCATCTCCATCCTATCCAGAATAAACCAAAAGAACCTACATTGTATCAAGGTTTCCAGTCAATCAAATTCAGCCAAAGGGAATTTGCATGAAGTCAACAGAGATATGCAGACTCAGTCTGGTTGTGCAGCAAAGTACAGTACCTTTTTTGTGTATGTATAAGTGTGTAACACAAGTGCAGCTTTGTTTTCTGTAACATACTTTGAAATTCTTATCTTCTTGTGACTGTACATTTAACGAGACAGAGGAGACTAGTTTTGTTATCTCACTGGTGGACTGGGTCACAACAACACAGGGCAAGGCTGCTGTCACACTACACGGACCCTAGTAAGCATGGCTTCAGTGAGCACGTCCAACAAAGGGTTTGCAGTCAGGTTTACAGGATCACTGGGGTTAGCTTATAGCTGCAGAAGATACAACCGCACTCCCGTCCTTGAAAGGCTTACTAACTGTTTTCCAAAGTTCTGCAGTTTAATTATCTATTTGTAAGGCACTCTGTGGGATATGAGCCTAGTGCTGGAAAAGTCCTATTTTAAGCACCAGTTGTAATTTTCCCTCTAAGCTTTCAGGGGCGATTATGAAGCAGAAAGCCAGAGAATTTCTAAATCAACAGCAGCTGGAATAGGTTTTGTCAGTGTGAATGAGGTTCATTCACAAAAGTGCTTCTCTAAAACTAACAAGACTGTGACTGTTCCACTGTTGCCTACACTGTACAATATGATTTACACAGTAGAGTTCAGGGCAGAGAGGGCATGACAGCAACAGGAAAGTATAAGCAGCAACAAATCCACCACCAGCTACATGTACAGAAGTGGCAACTTGGCAAGAAAAACCTGCACACCTTTCTAATTCCTCTATGACACGTGTTGAACCATCACTGCCGTGTTGCAGCACCCCACCTCTTGTCAGCAGTCAGGAATGGCTGTCAGAGATAAGACTGCTTGTCCTTAACTCTTCACCCCTCCGCTTTTCTGGCAAGCTCTTACTCATGTATACTCATTCTGCCAACTCCATGATGTCAAGATCTATGTCTTTACTGACACCATAGGATTGTGGCCTCAGCCTCTCAGCTCACATGGCAGCCTAATCTCACACCAGGGAAGCGCTTAATAAAGGACGCCACAACCGTCTTATCAAGATCTATAGCCAAAGTCATTAAGCACATGGAGACGCAAAGACTTCCTCTTCCTTGCATGTTTGAACATGGTATTCAAATTCACTTTAGTAAGAACAGTTCCTTTCTGGCAACAAGCACAATTAATTTACTTCTGTATTCATAAAACCTGCTGCCTTCCTGCTAATATTTGCTATTACGGAGTATGTGCCGACAGCGTTGTTTACCTGTGAGAGACTGGGCTCTTCGCTTAGCCCTATCCTGCAGTTTGGAAACAGGGCCTTTGCTCTTCTCTGGGCTCTGAAGCTGCTGTTTTTCCTTCACCTTGGCCTGCAGGGCTTTTATGCTAAGCTGCCACTGGCTGGTGTACTTCTCATGCTGCACAAACAGACAGGAGGGAAAGCAGGATGTGAGAAACCTTCTGCCAACAATCAGTACAGATATAGCTGTCCTCAGACATGCACAGTATAAGGAAGAATATCCACCATTGACCTTTGGTCAGTGTTAGCTCCGATTTGTTATTGTTAACAATGAATACTACACACTTACATTTAACAAAACCTGGTAGAAATTAGTGTGTACACTTCAAAGTAAAAAAAAATTAAGATACATTTTTTTTTAAATCTTATTTATCCAACATTAAAATACCAGATAAATAGGTATTTGTACATACAAGTCTTTGTGTAGATGACTTAACCCCTTTGTTAGTATGGAATGGGCTTTTAAACTGTGACATTTTGGGGCGTCGTTCATTTGCTCTAGCTGTAGTCAACGGTTAGCTGGGTTGTGTTCAAGCTGAGGCTAGAGGCTGCACATGGAAGAGTTAACCAGATGACACAGGGACTGGCCATTTAATAGGGCTCGACGATTAATAAAAAATGTATCAACATCGAAATTCTGAAGCTGTTATCGACGTATTTTTCCCATGACGATAATTTATTCCTGTTGATGGGCCTACTTTCTCCTTAAAAACACTACCGCGTGTGTAGTCACGTGACTTCATCCGGACCAGTCAGCCGCATGGAAACCATAATGGAGGATAACTCAAACACAGATTTTGAGTCAACTGAGCAACTTGTGCCCCCCCCCTCAAAAAAAGCGCAGTGTCCGTTGTCTGGAGACATTTTGGCTTCAGAAAAGATGATTTAGAACAATGTGATTAATTATTGTTCATTTATCGTTATCAAGGTAGAATGTGCAATTAATCGTGATTCTGATTTTAGGTCATATCGTGCTGCCCTACCATTTACAGTAGTAAACAAGATCTGTTCCAACAGTCTAACACCAGTTATCTAATTTGTTTCAAAGCACAAAGCTCAAACAGATGACTGACAACTGCTGGCATAGGTACCTGACCAAATAAGGACACACACACAGGGACACACACACAGGGAAACACACACACACACACACTTCGGGTATTTCATTGACTAAGTGATAAAAAATTAATTATTTGACAATAAAAGTAATAGAAGAGCACCCCGCTTTATCAACAAGGATCCATGTCAAGCATTTCAGCACTGCTAGCTTAAAAATGGCACGTTCCGTCAGTATTACTTACTTTAAGAGCTTCCTCTGGGACCTTGTGTTCGCTCTTCTCCAGGATATATACATGAGCATGTGCAGGAAGAGTTAAAGTACGCAAACAATTTGTAAATCAATGTTATCATACATCTACTTGGGACAAGTGTCGTGAATTAGCTTCGGCTAAAAACATTATGATACATACATCAGATGACTGTTGAAGTTTATCTATGTTTTTTTGTATCTATCCCTATCTAAATAAACCTTTAATATTGAAATATTCACAGCTTAGTGTCTGGCTCTCTAGTCAGATGTTTGTTGGCGTAGAGACTTTAAGGAAAACGTACAAACTCCGAATACAAACCTGCTACCTAAAGTATGGTATATGTGCAGTTACTGTAATACTCTTATTGAATTTCCTTTCATGCCTAGTTTTCAACCCCCTCCCCCCCCCAAGACGGTCAAATGTACCTTATCTACTGCTTGCAAGAAGGTGACAAACATAAGCAGTACAGACCTGTTGCAATTCAAACAAACCCATATCTTTGGCGACCCACTCTTTGAAATGTGCAACATCACATGCCACACACCGCTCACAAACATTGCTAGATGTCGTGTCCTCCCCCCGTTATCTTTTACCATTCATGAGTTTTCTGCTCTGGGGGTCAAAGGGTACAGGAGATCTTCTGTCCATTATGGACCATAATCTGAAACCCCTGACTGAAAAACCACAGGAGCTTAACATGCCGAAGTAGCTAAAGACCTCAGAGGGAAAATAAAATGTCAAAAATGTGTGACTGAAACAGCTGCCGGCCACTGGCTCATTTCTGTGTAGGTTGCTAACTGAAGAACAGAAACTCTGTTACATAAATCACACAGGTCCAATCAAAGTTAAGTCAAACATGACTCAAATTTGAATGAATAACACATAAAAAAGGATATCATAGCCAAAGCGAATGACATCAGAGAGCTTAAGGGTGATGTACGTCTGGTCTGGAATTCTTAGGTCATTCACGAATGTCTGCAAAATAGATAAAAAAAAAAAAACAGATTCAAACTCAAATCATTTTCACTGGTCATTATTAAGGTAAATGTGTTGACTCGCAGGTGACAGGCTCTCTAATTCCTTCTGGCACACACCCAGTTACTGTAAGGTGCTTTTGCAACTTTCCCTTTTCCCACTGAAAGTTAATCCACCAGCACATTAAAACTCTGATGAGATTTGTTAAGTAATGGCTGTCTCGCCTTTTGAAAAATGCTTAATGGCCAGGTGAAAAATACATGCAATAGTGCTTAGTTCGCTGATCAATTAGGCTATCTTCTGCCTGAACTAACAACTGGTGAGAGGGATTCCAGAGTTTATCATCAGATCACTGAAGAAAAAAAAAAAAAAAAAAAGATAATGCTGGAAGTGTGCCGAAAAAAAAAATGGAGGAGCAGATCTTATCCTATGCAGACTAAATGAAGATAACTGGGGGGGGGGCATGGACTGTATAAATTAGGGGAAAACATAGCAATGTTGGATTTCAGTTACAGGTCCTTGCACTGTTCTGCTCTGATTAGTTTGGCTGCAGTTACCAAGGCCAAAAGAAACACTCTCTGAGAACAAAGAACGGTTTCTCCCACTGCTCAACTCTGGATTTCATTGGGATAATGGTGCAGTGAAGTGGCAACAGAGCAGTGAAGGGATAGAGGGGGGAGCTGGAGAGTAAGATAGAAAGAAAGGGAGGAAAAAAGGGGGTCCAGAGCAGCAGCAAAATCCAGTCTTCTGATTACTGCTGTTCTACCAACCTTCCCAGTCTCTGGCACACACAGAGAGGTATTTTGTGCTCTGGGAATTGTTTGTGGTGTTGAGGCTGGAGTCTTCAGGGAGCCCAGTGGCTGGCTCCTTTATCACAGGTAGTCTGACACTAAAGATGGACTCACTCACCCCGTTCAAGCTGCCCAGGTCCTTCACCATATGCTCGTCTGTGTTTGGGTCGTGGTTGATCACAGCGTGTTGCTTGTCCACACTGCGAGACTGCAATGAAAGTAATAGTAAAAAGTCGTTAGAACTGAACCGATCGACGTTTAATCGTTTGCACAATTTTTAAGCAAAAACACCAAGCATTCTCAGTTTCTCAAATGTAGGAATTTACTAGTTGACTTATGACAAAACAAGGCATCTGGAAACCTCGGGTGAACTGTAGGGCAATTTATTTGACATGCCAAGGACTAAATGATTAATGGAGCAAATAATTGTTTTTCATCATTATCATTCCTAAACTATGATCCTAAATTAGGACCTGTGAGTGGATGAAAACCTAACATCCAAGCAGAGTCAGATCCCCTGCATACATACACTTCAAACATGCCTTATAAATTGGCAGTAGATTACACAAATAGATGGTCCTCATCGACCCAATTCTGCGTGCGTAGCTCAAGTCTGTGTGCACGTGGTCTACCTGCCATTCACCAGAGGAAAAATGTGCTTACTTCCAAATATGCCTGCCATCAATTATACGCAAACTGCACAAGTGATTCAGACTAATTGACTCTCTCTCTTCTCTGCTCATTAGGCACTCTGGGCCTCCTCATCACAAAATCACAAAGGTTAAAGGTGACTCTTCCCCACAGCCTACTAAGTGGGATAAACGGCATTTACAGGCTGTACTGTCTGTGTTGGCCTATTCACTCAGTGGACTTCCAAATAACTTCTTGTAAATACTGTACTGCATAAAGTACAGGGTTATCAATCAGTTGACCTACTTGATTAGGTTACCTGGGCAGCAGCACTAAGAATTACACATTCCTACTTTGATTACCCTTAGCTTCACTTTGCCCTTTTTAATCACAGAGAAAATGTTTGCTCTGGCGCTAGGAAACAGTAACTACACCATGCAGTCACTACTATTGTATGAGGCGTATGATCTAATTACTGGTCATGGAGATACAAACCTTGATCATCAGAGACAGACATCAGTTTTCATGAAACGTCCAAACATTCAAAGTCAAGGCCTATGTGATACAGCTAAGGGCGCGTTCAAACAACAGTAGGAGTAAGAATTGGTCTTAACTTTTTGGATGTTTTTTTTTTCTGGCTGACCCCTGTGGCCCCTATCACTGCAGTCTAAAGGCACTAGCCCCATTCGAAAGGAATGGGAAGACCTGCATTTTTGTCAGACCGTCTAATGACTGACTGTATGTGAACACAGCCTTACACCTACACTCAATCTCTGCTTTTCACGCAAAACAGGATTCTCGCGTTACAGACATTCAACTGTGGTTTGAAAGGGAAAAATGCATTGAGCTATAAACAGAGTAAGAAAAGATGAAAGTGGTTAATAAAAACAATTTGCAGCAGAAACTGACTGTGTGCCAAGTCATGAAACAGTCCTGAGCACTTACGCAGAGCACCAGAAAAGTCTGCATAATTTCAGACTGGGAGAAGCTGAGGTTTTTTTCTTGGATACGGCAACGCCTAAATGTGGACATGAGCAACTTTTCAATCTAGCCGACGTCTGTGGTTGGCAGGGTTTTTTTTCTGGGCATAAAGCACTGACTAAGGAAAGTATAAACAACTGCTTCTGAGGCAACATTCCTCTTTCACTGGTCTAAATGCAGAGTGAGTAGAAATAGGAGGGAGATAGTATTATACAAAAACCACAAAGGAAATGTGTTTATAATAGACACTGCATTGAAAAACAACACAGTGGAATGCTTTAGCTGTGTTAAAAGTCATTGTTTGAAAAGACTGTCAGGGGCAACGTTGTGTGGAGGCACTGTCACCAGGTTACACGCTCCGAAATGCACACACATGAAGCATGTAGGGAGCCTCCCACTGGTGTTTCACATATTTCTGTGACCAGTGGTCCTGTCAGACTTTCAGTGAAGAATAATAAAACTCATTTTTGACAGACATAAGACACTGCTGGCGTTTGCCGTGTAAACACAAACTCCTCTACAATGTCCCCGCCAAAGAGAGCATGCATGTTCCCTTTCACTTGTGCTTTTAAACATACAAAGTGGCACACACCTGCAGCATTAGCTCGCAGTCATCCCTGCCAACAAAGATCATCTCCCGTGGCAACCGGTGGCGTGTGCCAGAGCTGCTGACCAGGAACCATGATGTCACACTCATGTCGGGGCCACGAGTCAGGATCTTCTTAGCATCCTGGGAAAAGGCAACAATAAAAATATTCAAAAAGACAAAATTATGACATTTTAGTCAAAGAAATCTGATCAGGGTTGAATGAATGAATGACACTAATAGGATGCATTATTAAAATCCAATAGTCCCTGAACAATGTCCTAAATAAAAGCTGTAGTGTAGCTAGAGATTACTGATGGGAAGTAATCATCTCACCTAAGTTAGACCTGTTTATCCAACGAATTCCGGTCTGGCTGTGTTACTATTGAGATAATGCAATTAAATAACACTGACGATATTTTCTACGTTGGTGAGTCAGCCAGCTAGATGCAGATAGGTTTCTATGTTTCAATAGACGATATTCAGCATGTTCCCACAACTCGCAAATTGAGATTTATTTCTTAATTTAAAAAAAAGACCATATATATAACTCCTTTAACAGTTTCATTAAACCTGTTGCAAAGTGGCGCCCGGGAGTGACGTTAGCTAACAACTTTAACTGCTCAGGTGTTTAGCCTACTTCCTGTAACCTTGGCTAACTAAACATTACTACCACAGAAATATTAGCCATATATGGTATTTATATCGTAACTTACAACCTATTTATTGTATCGTAATGGCAGCACCAATATTCTTTTAAATTACACCGCGGAATGTTTGAGCCTGTCGGTGACAGTGAGGTTGTTTAGCTAACGTCAACGTTAACGTTAGTGAGCCTCTGGCTGGACAGAAACAAGCTTTTTTTTTTTCAATGATTTGCTTCCAACAAGGACACAACGTTACCTTTAACGCCTTCTCCGTTTTACTTCTAAGTGAAGCCAGTGTTTAATGTCCTACAGAAGATGAAATTCGACGGTCGACATGTACAACAAGAGCACCAGGTAATTACTGGACAGGTAAATTTCGATCACACCCTCGTCTTCCTCTGGGAACGACAGCCAGGCGAAACTCTCCAACGCCTCTTCTGCCGACACGGTGACGTAGCTTGACAAGTCCATCAAACGCTGTACGAGTTTGAGCTGAGAGGTGGGGGAAGTAAGAGCGCTCACTCTGTTTGTTTTCCGGGTGCAGAAAAAGGGGTGATTAAAAAAGATAGCAACGCCCTCTAGTAGCATAGTTATTATTAATTCATAATTGTATATTATTAATAATAGTATTATTTAATATAAGTATTATGTATCGTATTTCATACTGTAAAAAAATATTGTATAGTCTATGAGTAAAAGTAGCAATACCACACTCTGTTGCATGTGATAAAATTATTTGTTTATGTTATGTATTTATACTTTTAAATGATTTTTGACTGATGTATTGTTATTGAATATTTAACCCCCCAAATATCGGCATCAGCTCAAAGATTCCAGTATCAGTTCTATACTTTATAGACATTTGGATAGTTTCTCATATTTTAGAAGTTTATTATATGTTTTGGAAGAAAATTTGAATCTGCACAGTTGGCTAACTAGTCCATAATGTTGAGAGCCTCCATCTGTTTGTGTGAATGGGTAGAATATGTTAAAAAAAAATGTTAATACCCAAGTAAAGCTCAAGTATATATCAAAACTGTATTTAAGTACAGTGATTGCGTTTAATGTACTTAGTAAATATACTTTATGTAGTAAAGTACACTGTATACTCATGCAAGTAATCTTGTAGAACTCCATTATATCTTGTTTATTCTATTGATATCTGATAAGGAGGCTCTTAAAGTACCCGCATGTGCCGGTCTGATGTATATGGATGTATAATAAGACTGGTGTATGCCTGCTGAGGATACTTTAAGTGCAAATATGGTTCTACTGACAACTAAGGAGATAGGTTTTAAAATGTATGCTGTAATATTTCAAAATCCGTGCACGGATAGCTGCCTGGTAGGCTTTGAGCTCCAGTAGGACTTTATAACATTATTTGGAAAAATAAAATTGCTGATGTAGAGCGCATGCGTACGAATTACGGAACACGTGTTCAGACCGTGCTAGAATTTTAACCATTTGATTCATCAGCTGTATAGACGATCTTCGCCTCTATTCACGGCCATAGGGCTTTGTTTTTGTGTGTTTTGTGTCTCACGCTGGCTCGGCCGAGACAATTGAAAGGGAAATAAATAATCTTTAATTATCATTATCATTTTTATCATGGCAACGAGCTAAAATAGTAATTACTTCGTTAGGAATAGACTTGGCTTTGAGATTCAAAAAAGTTGATTTATTGTTGTTGAAAAAGTGTGTAGAGCCTAGAGCGAATGAGGCATCGGTAGCATAATTACATCCCATTAAAATATCATACCCCAAATTAAATTCAACATGCAGAACGCAGTCTATATAATCATTTGCTCTCAACTATAATCAAACAAAACATCTGGTTATTATGTGTTGGTTAATATGGAATATTAATCCAATGGAAATGCTTTTTTACATAAACCTAATGCCCGCTAGATGGCGCTCTAAGTCCAATTTAACGTAGGCCTACTGCTCTCCAGTAAAACTTCCATTTTTGTCACAAGATTAATTCAGGATATTAAAGGCAATTTCAAGGAAGCCACAATGTCACAATGTTTCCCTGTGCTCATATTAGATACAAACCAGCATCATTCATTCATTTCTCTGAACACACACTGATGTAGTAGGCCTAATAAGTCAAACAGGAGGAGAATGATTACCTCCTGTCAGTAGCCATGTGAGGAAAGGCATCTCTACAACATGTTAAAATATTCTTCCTACATAAAACATGGCTTGTATATTGCTTACAATACATACGAGAACTATTAATTCATAACTATGCCATTCTAAAAAAAAATTAAAAGGTCCTTACACTATGTTTGTGTGTGTGTTTTCCCCTCTACTTCGCCCCTGCTCTAGTGTTGATATGAAGGGGCTTGTAGTCAACAGGTTGAACCGGTTTCCAAGGGCTCTGACCTCTGTCACACCCTCATATGAAGAAAAACACTGCTCCTTTACCCAAATCATGACATCAGTTTCTTCCACCAAGCCCTATAAAACAGCAATAGGACGAAGACACAGACACACTGTGAATAATTTTAGTAACAACTGTGCTTTCCTACTATGAAAATCTATTAAGCCTAGTACTTTTAGTCCATGTTTAGATTTAAAGACAATTGTCTGTCCTGGGACCCCTCTCTCTCTCTCTCTCTCTCTCTCTCTCTCTCTCTCTCTCTCTCTCTCTCTCTCTCTCTCTCTCTCTCTCTCTCTCTCTCTTTCTCTCTCTCTCTCTCTCTCTCTCTCTCTCTCTCTCTCTCTCTCTCTCTCTCTCTCTCTCTCTCTCTCTCTGTCTCCTGGCTGTCGGAGCCTCATTCCAGATGTTTGGATCTGGATGTTCGGCTTTCAGGAGATCCAGCCTCTCCTATTGTCTCTCTTTCTCCTCCCTGTGTGTGTGTGTGTGTGTGTGTGTGTGTGTGTGTGTGTGTGTGTGTGTGTGTGTGTGTGTGTGTGTGTGTGTGTGTGTGTGTGTGTGTGTGTGTGTGTGTGTGTGTGTGTGTGTGTGTGTGTGAGTGTGTCCTCTTCCAGATCTCCATTGTGGAGAGGAGGTTGTGTAGCTCAGGCCTGTTTGGCAACACCTGAAGTTGCTTGACGTCCTCCTGGATACTGGATACGTTTGCAATCAATCTATATTTTTGTTATCGTTCTACAATGTAATTTTACTATGTTGGTCTATTTTGTACACACAACATCTGATTAATTGCATGTCCGTCTTTCCTGGGAGAGGGATCCCTCCTCTGTTGCTCTTCCTGAGGTTTCTTCCTTTCTTTTTCCCTGTTAAAGGTTTTGTTGTTTCTCCTTATCTGAATCGAGGGTCAAAGGACAGAGGGTGTTGTAGATGTACAGATTGTAAAGCCCCTTGAGGCACATTTGGGATTTGTGATATTGGGCTATATACAGGTATATCAAAATTTACTTGACTATCTTCGTCCTCGTGCTTTCACTATATCCTTCAGGTTATTTTTTTTAAATGTGTTGCTATGTTTGTATGCTGTTTCTGTAGTTTCTGCAGTTGCAGATCAGTCAGTAAGGAGAATGCAAGTTCAGGCCTGCCTCTGCAGCTGATTTTGCACTCTCACTACTGAGACATTAAGGGACAAAAAAGAAAATGTCTATATAGTGGTACATATTAATATAGTTTCCAGTAAAGCATCTTATACTGAGAATTTAATAAAGCAAACATTGTCAAAATAGTTTATTAGTATATTGCATTGTAAGTAGAAAGTAGATGTAACATCCTCTTGATTTAGATTTGCAGCTGCTCTTGCATCTCTCATGTCTCTCAAAGCTTCAACATCTTTACATTTGTCTGCCTCGCTACAGCTTCTCATTTATCATTTTGTAAAGATTCTAAAAGCAAAATATATATGAGATAGTGGCTTTATCTGGATTCACTTCATCACTGCCCTCCTAATATCCCATACACTTAGTGAATATCAATGGCAGCCTCCACTGGCTCTATATTTTGACATAAGAGGAAACATGTTTGTCTGTAGTACAAAGAGGAGAGGAGCTCTGGCTTGCATGCTGTTTGAGTGACACTTTCCTCACACAGCACAACACTACATCACCCAGGGGAGGCCTGTGGCAGAGCCACAGCCCCAGCTCTGTGGTGTGTTTTGGGCAGTGCATGCTCGAGTCAGGTGAGGGATGGTTGTCAGGTGGAGCGCCACACTGGGCCAAGCCTCGGTCTCGCTGTGTGGCGCCGTGTATTGCAGCTGGCCAAAAGACAGACTGTGAGCCCTGGCTGTCAACATCTGCTCCAGAGACTGTACCATCTGCCCGAGGCCCGGGGGGACCATCTCTTCTGACTCAGACCAGCTGCAGAGCCCCAGACGTGGACCTGAGCAGTCCTGCAGAGGCAGAGAACACGGCCAAGACACCGTCAGAGCCGCTGTGAGCTGGAACATTTGTCTCACACACTTAGCCATGTTGTATCTGTAGGGTGCGATCACAGTGAGGCTTAGATAAACAACATTGCTGCTATTGAATATTATTTCACTATTTAGTGGCAGAGAGTAAAAGTACAGCCTACTGATGTATTGCAACTTAAAGGAACTCAAAAGTCATATATCTCGGATAGCCAAAACAATCCACATTGATGTGGCAAAATTTTCAATTTTCATGAAACTGAAGTAACCTTTTATGAAAAGTGCAAGATTAAGAAATCAGGGCATGAAAAAACAAGTAATATATGATGATGACAGGGCAGTGGTGGCCTAAAGGTTAACGAAGCAAGCTTGTGACCGGGAGGTCGTCGGTTCAATCCCCAGACCGACAGGATAAAATCTGGGTGGGGAAAGTCAATTACCACCACTGAGGTACCCTTGAGCAAGGCTCTTAACCCCAATGGCCCCAGTGGAGCTGCTCAGGGGCCAGCAGATCAGACTGTGGTTGTACCAGGCAACTTCCAGGTATGAATGTATAACTGTGTGAATGTGATCAGGGCGTCGTTGCAAATGCGAATTTGTTCTCAAATTGACTTACCTGGATAAATAAAGGTTAAATTAAAAATTATGAACATGATCAGGTGCAAACACAAGACTGGAAAGGACATTTGTGTGAAAAACAATATACTTAAAATTGTAATTGTAAGTCATAATAAAGAGTATACATTATAGTATAAAATTAAAATATAAATACTTCTCAACATTGTCATTTCAATAAGAGTGGGAATGTTCAGACACAGTAATCCATATTTCACAACATTGTTTATTTAGCCAAAAATGAGATTAGTTAGTTAATTCTTGAGTTTATTTGTATGCCATTGAGGACAGAGCTATAAGATTTTGTAACAAAAGTCTGAGTCTACACAGCTTTTTGTTAAGACCTTTTATTTCATCAATTTGAAAGAAACAAGTAAAAACAGTGTACAAAGTTTATATTATTTGTTTACTAAAGCTGGTGTCCTCAGTCTCAGGAGTAATGGGAGGGCAGGTACAAAACAAGTTGAAATAAAAAATAAAAAGTATAAAATGAATTTCCCTATTTTCAGAAGGTGACAGCAAAAGGGTGAGCGTGCATAGGAATAAGTAACAATCAAAAACTGAACAAAAAGGTTTGCAAACGATTGAAGTGAAAACAATATCATAAAAACCATTACATTCAATAATGTATGATGCACTTTTGAAAAATGATTATCTGTCTTAAAAAAAAAAAAAAAACTGAAGCGCTTTTGGATACTTCTTAGTACACTTTGAAATAGGAGTTTCAGTTCCCAAGAGTCTCAGTTTAGCCTCAGCTGTCTGTAAAGGTCATTTAAACAAGCAATTCTTGTTTTATTTGTATGCACAAATTGAATTGACATTATAAAATAAGCTAATTTAGTCTTTACCAACCATAAAGTACAAATAAAAGTCCAAATACAATCATTCTGAGGCAGCAAAGTGCACATCATTGGCACAGTAACACTCATTTTAGTCAACGCTGGTCTCATATAAATAACTCAGAAGCTCGTGAACGGACAGAAGTCCCCTAAAGTAGCATATCAAAGATGACTCTGTGTGGGTTTACCCTGAAGCCCAGTTTGTTTGCAAAGTATTCCTAAAGAAGTGTATTATGTTAAAGTGACCTCATTGAGGCTGCAGTGAATGCACTGGGCGGAAAACACCCAATACTGTACTGTACTGTACATGGAGGAAAACCCAGAGGAGAGAAGAGTTTCTGATGGGTCAGCAGTGAATGACCCTGACCAGAGGGAAACCAGGAGGTGTCTGCAGCACAGCATCGAGATAGGAAGGCATCAGGAACTATAAGCACTTACTTCAGGGGAGGGAGGAAAGATGGAGGAGCTATGAATTATCCTGAACAGGAAATTGGTGGTTTCTCAGTGACCCTAATGTACAAGAGAAATCCACTGCAGGCCAGCTTTTACCTTAATGATTAATCGCTCTGCATTTTTGGTTGTTGTTGTTTCCATTCCTTACATCAGACTGTATTGCACAATTGATTCATCACTCATTGTGGTGTAGCATGATAATACAACAGACCGATTTGTGTCAGTTTTGCATCAGGGTAGTAGAAAAGTGATTAAAAAAAATCCTCCAGAGGATGGTATTTCAGTCTTAGGAGAATCAGCCATGTGTTAAAACACGTACATATGCAGAAAGATTGACTTTATTTGATACGGTACATTCACTTTTGAAGCCAAAATTGTCTCGAAGTCTGAATGGTATTTGAATTGTTCAGAAGTCTTGGAGAGGAAAACATGGATTTATTACCCACTCAACAAACAACACACTCTCTGCTCACATGATCTTTTTGGTCCACAGTATGCCTATTTCTATTTGAAATGGTTGATTCATTTTCAGTTGTACGTTTTCACTACAAAATTCACATCAGTGGCCTAATTTGTGCACAACATAACTACATTTCCCCATTCATTATGGTGTATGGATGCCTGCTCAGTATACAACATAACAACTAGGAGGTGCAGGGCAGTGTTAACTCTCTCTCCGTGGTCAGTCTTCAAAGGCCTCACAGAACAACCAAAGTTCTCTTTGTTTTGTCTTGAATTTCCTCCTTCCTGGAAAACACAACTTGCAGATTGGAAATGTTACATCCACCAACGGCATCTGCAGACAATGCTGGGAGGATGGGGCTGTGGCCCCGGTCTTTTGAGAGTGCAGTCGGGTGGGGTGAGGGGAGATGGTGGGACCGGAGGAATGTACGAGAGTCGTTTAGGCCGTCCCACTGGCAGAGTAGGAGAACTGGGGGAAGTGGGGTCTCCGCTCGCTGTCGAATGACTCCATACTGTCATCTGAGGATAGAGGGCAAAGAACTGCTTATTTCTTGTGCAACTTAATGGGTGGGCGTGTGACAATATATACCGTGAGACAAATATACATTTGTCTACTGTCAGAGATTTTGCCACACCACTTATACCTTGGAATCTCCCCCTTTAATATCTCTTGGTGTATTAAAACCATTGTGAGCAATGTTGGTATTTAATTTACTGGACAGACAAAAACAGGCTTTCTTGCCTGGTTATTTTATATATTAACACTCTAGATGTTTCAATTGATTCCAGAAAATTTACAATATTCCAGTAAATGATACATACTCGGATATTGGATACATAATTACATATACCGTTAGGGCTGAGCGATATGACGAGATAGATAGATAGATAGATAGATAGATATATTGTCATTTGGATGTCACTTTACGTTGTGATCCTTGCACGTTATGTTTGTTTGTATGATTTTATACATCGTTATTGAGATATGAAATTACCTATATCATGGATAGAATATTTTAGCTGTATTGCCCAGTCCTATATACAGTATTGTGCCAGAGGATTTTAACAATATCACATACTCCAAGGAGAAGTACATATGAATCTAAGTATTCCTATTGCTGGGAGATATAATGTTGCACTGTAATATCAGACCAGTTATTGTCTTCGATGTTGCTTATTATACTGTTGTAGTAGGATGTTGACTTTTCCTAGTCTGCATTAAAGTAACAGTTAATGCTGCACCGGCTTGGCCTTCATATCCACATCGCTAATCATCATTTCTAAAACTTTTTTTCTCTGTACCTTTTAAAAGCACCACGTTTCCACCTCATAATATCAAAATATTAATTGAAAAATATAATTTTATTTGACTTTGTCAATATCACACAATCCAAATCCTATATACTGTAAATCTATTAGCTTGCTATTTCCCTTATACGGAATCATATTTGCATTTAAACACTGGCTGCAAGTTTGATGATGATTTTGATGACTTTGTGGAGCATGATCATTTTAATGGCACTGGTTCTCCAGGAGAGGGGAGACTCCTCTCAAGGGAGCTCTGTATGCTGGCAGAATGATTTCTCAACTCACATTTATAAACTCCCCAAAACTAACTCAAGCCTCACACCAAGAATGCAGCTAAAGTTCTGTATAAGGGAAAATATTCAAGATAACCTTTCTGAAAAAATCAATTTTTCTCTGATATGAACCTGACAGCTTATGTTTTAAATGAAAATGAAAGTTAGGGTTTTCACATGAAAATGAATTCCGTAACCTTTTTTTCTTTTTTTAAAGGATTAGTAATTCAGTAACCCTTGGGGGGAAAAAAAGTCTGCTTTAATCTTGAGTAAATTAAAGTATAATTCCTCATTCCTAATAAAGTCTCACAGGAGGTGCAGGGAAATTTATTATACAAGTTAAGTGGCAATTCATCTTCTCTCGCACAGTCCACACCTCACATCTGCCTTACTGCCACATTCAAACACTAAAGCTCCACAATAAATGATTTGAAGTAGTGTTATACCACATAAGTAAAGTTGTATCAAGTATACGGTATCTGTGGATGTGTATCGTTTGGTGCTACCTTGTCCAGGTGGCGTAATAGTAATGGTCTGTGCTGTGAACTCCTCGTCAAAATATCGTGTGTCCGTCTCCGAGGTAACTTGGGGCTTAAACGGCGGGACCAGCTGTTGGAAAGGAGAAGAGATACAAACACATCAGCGGCGTCAGTCAGTTTGGTAACAGTTGTCCTGATGACAAACTACATCTTTTCTAGAGTGGCGGCCCTACAACCGACGTAAGTTTATTGAAACCTGGGGGAAGGAGAGAGGGAGAAAGAAAGCAACGTGAACATTTGAGAGAACATTTTAGAAACTGACCTTCTTCTCATAAACATCTTGCCATTCAATTCCTGCAAAGAACTTGTGCTGCATGATTTCCTTGGCATCGTCAGGCCCTCCACCTAACCTGGAAGACAAGTACAAAAGGATGTGTTATGACAGAAAATAAAATTTCTTTCCACTTTTCCGGTTATTATCATAACAAAAGTGCATAAGTTTGTATCTGAAATACATGTTGGCATCATAAACAACTTGAGGACACCCACTTTGAGATTCACTAATGTAGGATAGAGTAAAGGCTCCTCACCTCTGCATTGGTTCTTTCTTTAGAAGGCCAGAGAGCAGCGAGCGTGCCTCGGGGCCCAGTGTCCGAGGAAAGCGGATGTCTTCCATGAGGATGAGCTCGAACAGCTTCTCGTGGTCCTGGTTGTAGAAAGGCAGTCTGCCGCACATCATCTCATACATCACCACCCCCAGACCCCACCAGTCCACAGCACGGCCATAGTCGTTGTCTTCCAGCACCTAGGGGATGATGAAGGGGGGAAACATGTATTTTATGCAGCTGGGGGGATGCTCATGAGCTATTTTAACTCCTTGGAGAAGGGGTATAGTATGTTATATTATTTAATAAGACACTTAACTGTCTTATAATATAGTAAAAAAGTATAATTTATCTACCTTTTTTCACAGAATAATTGTACAACAAGCTAAAGAAAAGTTTAGTTGCTACGGTTGTGTGGCTACAGTTTAGAGTTTTGCACCACCTGCTGGGACTTGCTCTGTAAGTTTGACTGCAGTGCTGCGACTCCAAATGTTTCTTCAAATTTGATGTAGTGTTTTTGTAGCTAGATAGCACTTTGTCGCCACCAGCACAGAGTGTACAACGAACCTTAATATTGCCGTCTTTAGCGGACACAAACTCAAAATAGTGATTGTATTTCCAGCTTGAAAGCGCGCATCTCTCTCCTCCCTCCATTGTTGTTTACGTTTGTGTCGCTGCGTGGTACACGTGAACTGTCCACATGCTGAAAACGTGACTTGTCGCATACGTGACTTCACTCCCCGAGACGCAAAAAGAAAGCAAATATATATATATATATATATTTTTCTTTTTTTTACTAAGGAAAATGACAAAAATAGTAACACAGTGACTTGGAGAAGTAACTTTAATCTGATTACTGGTTTGGAAATAGTAACGCGTTAGATTACTCGTTACTGAAAAAAGTGGTCAGATTAGAGTAACGCGTTACTGGCATCACTGAGACTAGATATCGTCTTAGATTTTGGATATCGTAATATGGCATAAGTGTTGTCTTTTCCTGGTTTTAAAGGCTGCATTACAGTGAAGTTATGTCATTTCCTCAACTTACCAGCTGTTCTATTATTTGCCTTTACCCACTTAGTCATTATATCCACATTACTGATGATTATTAATCAAAAATCTCATTGTGTAAATATTTTGTGAAAGCACCAATAGTCAACACTACAATATCTTTACGGTATCGATATCGAGATGTTTGGTCAAAAATATTGTGATATTTGATTTTCTCCATATCGCCCAGCCCTACCAATAAGGTTGCGTTTGGACATCGGAACAACAGAAGGCTGTGAAGACAGCAACTCTTCAGCCTGTACTGTACATACAGACCCTAAAGCAACTGTCCCCCCATCACCCCACTCTGGTCTGGGCTTTTGAGGCAGGTCCAGCCAGCACTGACTCACATCTCACATTTGGAGCAAGGATAGAGTTTCCCCTGGAGCCCTGCATATTTAATCACCACAGGGCCTTCCACACATACACAAACACACGTACAGATCAACAAGCAGCAGAGGTGTGGGTCGCTTAAATAAGCAAATGTGTGGCAACAAACACAGACCAGTCCTACAAACAAACTGTTCAATGAACACAACCAGAGCCCAACTAGAGAGAGGGAAATATTTAGTCTTATTATTTCCATAGGATGACTTTTCCTGACAGTTCTTAATGAGACAAACTCTTCCAGAGTTGTGCTCACTGAACAGCGCAACCTGTTGCATGAATAATGTGCTGCTGAGCGGAGTTGTTCCAAGGTCTCAGGGGACATGTTCTGGATTCTACCTCGCCAGGCGGATGTTGAAGGTGAAATCAAGACAAGGAGAACAGTCTGTTCTCTCAAACCTCGGGCAGCGTGATGCTAGGCAATTCAGACCTAAGAATAGAAACTTCGGTAAAAAGACGTGGGCGGATTAATAGAATTAGATATGGACACAGCAGTGCACAGGCCGAGAGAGAGTGCCCTGGAAAACAGATGGACGGATGTGTCCGTAAAAGGAACAAAACTACTGTGTGTGTGTGCACGCGCACGCAGCTGCGCATGTGTCTGTGGGCACTCCGCCTGCCGCTGCGGTGAGTGGTGAGCATCGAGGAGGAGGATTGGGAGGGCAGGGGGAGTAACGTGAAGCCGGTGTGGGGCTAGGATTACTGGGCCGTCTCTATTTCCAGCGCCGCTGTCGTGTGATTCACACCGTGCGACAGCTGGGCCCGCAGCTGCCCCATATATGTAGAAGAGCGCCACAGCTGTGAAGCTGCCAGGAGCGCAGGAGCCAAGCTCATCCCTCATATACGTAACCAGGACTGCTGGCCTGCCTGCCTGCCTGGGCCCCAGCCCCAGCCCCAAACTAATACTGTTACACTGCCCCAAAGGAGCGCAGACAGGGGGAGGAGAGAGAGCAGATAAAAGCACAAACACTTGCTGCTTCTCTGGAGCTCTACTCTGTATACTGCTTTTTTTTTGCTCACAAAGTTCTGCACTGACAGCCATTAATCTTCCAAGCTCATGAATCCAAATCAGTTTCAGTGGCTAGATTAAACCTGTCCAGATTCCCTAAAAGCAAATTCCCGCAGCCAATAATGGTTTTCTTCTTGTAACAACTTAATAAAAGTGACAAAGTGAATTTGTCCCACTCCTTACGCCAGAGACAAACTGGTCAGGCAGATTGGGTCTCTCCTCCCTCTCCCTCCCTCCCTCTCCCCCACTGCTCTGGGTGGAATATTCCCAGACGTTACAGCATTCCTGTGCAGCATACACAACAAGGTCATTGTTTACTGCAGAACAACCTGTAACACTGCCTGGCCTGCACTCCATAGGGACACTCGCCAGCGACCCTGTTGCCGTGGTAACGCCCCCTGATGTCTCCCTGCTCTCCACTGCTGAGGCTGGAGCTGTCATAAACCGTGCTACTCTGCGGAGGAGCAAAGTGGGCACGACAGAGTTTAGGGTGGACAGGTGGGGAACTCTATAAAAAGGTTTATAGAAGTACAGAAAATAAACATTTGTCCAGGTGTGAGTAAGTAAATACTCAAATTCTAGCATAGCCCAGTCCTTTGCGTGCGTTGATGCTCATGGTTAAAGGCAGGTTTGGTCTGACTGATGAAGATAACTATGAGGCAGCCTGAAGCATTGTGGGGTAGCGTGCTCATGACAGCTCAGGCTCTCCCCAGGTCAGGCGAGGCATCCAGGTCAGAAGTGGGGCTGTGGCTCCCCTGGTGACACACAACAGCTGTAGCCAATGTGGTCCTTTTTTTTTTTTTTTTTTCCCCAGGGGCGGAAGCTCACGTTTCCTGGGGCGCGCTGCCAATCACCCCCCCCCCCCCACCACCACCAAGCAGAAAATTCCAAATGGAGGCTAAAAACAACGATATGGCAACTGTGTCAACATGGGCACCCTTCTCCCAGAAAACATTTTTATGGCAACAGACGAGGGGCTAGCGCAAACACTCACGTACTTACTCACACACACACACACACACACACACACACACACACACACACACACACACACACACACACACACACACACACACACACACACACACACACACACACACACACACACACACACACACACACACACACACACACACACACACACAATGCAATATCGGGTTACACAGCCCACTCCAACACTTGTCATACCTGCACGCAATAGGGAGCAGCCACACCCCTCCCCATACAGCAAATATGAGAGCAGGCTGCCCAACCCTGGGCACACAGTACACTCATTAACTCACAGACTTCAGCTGGAGATTAGATAGGCATTTTGAGACAGCTGCCCTTTCTTCCACATGCTTTTCATCCACTGATGTCCAACAATACATGTAGCACTTTTGTTTGGAATCTACTCAAAATGACCTCACTTTGTTTTTGTTTATTAAGTAACAGGTAAGGTAAAGAAACATATTGAATGCACATGCTTCCTTGAAGAGCTCAGAGGGTCACTTGATGGTTTGAGCTCAACCAATTCGAAGCCCTATGTTAGACATTGAAGAATAGTGTTCATCCCACCATAGTGTTTCAGAGACTCTGGCAGCTCTAAAGTGACCTGAAAGATTACTTAATGTTTGTTTTTCCTTTAATTTGTCATCCATGTGCCTACATGAAACTGACTTTGTTGCAAGAAAGGGGGAAGTCAATATTTTAGGTAGACAGAATAACTGTAGCGATTACCTCAGGTGCTAGGTACTCCGGCGTCCCACAGAAAGTTTTCATGGTGGCACCATCTTTGATCCCCTCCTTACACAGGCCAAAATCTGTGATCTTTATGTGTCCGTCTTTGTCCAGCATAAGGTTTTCCAGCTGAGGAGTAAACAGAAATAAGACCAATGTTAGCATCATCGTAAAATGACTCAGGAGAGTTAACAAGCCAATAATTCTGGGAGGTGATGGGAATATTAATTCATAAATGAACAAAAATACAGGCATCAGTGTAAGTTATGTTTCTATCAAATTATTGGGCAAGTATTGAGTGAATTTTAGAAAGTAAAATCTGAAATCAGTGCTAGGGCTGGGAAATATATCGATATTATATTGATTTTGTGATAGGAGACTAGATATCGTCTTAGATTTTGGATATCGTAATATAAGTGTTGTCTTTTACTGGTTTTAAAGGCTCTATTACAGTAAAGTGATGTATTTTTCTGAATTTACCAGACTGCTCTCTCATTTGCCTTTTCCCCACTTAGACATTATGTCCACATTACTGATGATTATTTATCTAAAATCTAAGTGTGAAGATATTGTTAAAATACCAATTGTCAACCCTAGAATATTGCCGCAATATCGATGGAGGTATTTGGTCAAGAATATCAGGATATCAGATTTTCTCCCCATCGCCCAGCCCTAATCAGTGCCCGTGCTTCCAAAAATTATCTTTATGCAAGATAACCTAATCAATCGAGCACCAGTAACTTATCTGTTGCTGCTTATCACCCAAGTTGTCGTTTGCGTTTTCTCCCTTTTTTTGTTTTTTTTAAAAGAATGAATTGGTCACTTAATCCATGTGTACATTGTGTTTTTTTCTGCTGCTATGATGATAGAAAGAGGTGAGATGCAAACCCCCCCCCCTCACACCCTCTCACCCCTATTTTGAATTAAAATAACTTCTTTAAACAAGTTCAATTTATTCTTAATTGTATGGGCTTCTTAGTGTAGCTGAGGAATGTAACAATGCCTTTCTGTAGTAGAATAAATTAATGGAATTACAATGACAAAGGTCTATTTAAAAAAATCTGTCTTCATCACATCTTCACTTTTTCAACATGCCAAACTTGTCCACCGCAGTCAAGCTTTTATGCAAAAGTTGAAAATTCCCTAAACACAGGTGCATGGAAACATACCTTGAGATTACATGTACAGGTTGACCTAAAGGCCCTAAGCAAGTGCATCATGCAGTGTCATGACTTAAGGCTACATGGCCTTTTAATATCAGTGTGTCCTCCCTCCCTTTCGGTCTCGCTCTCTCTCAGTTAAAGTCACCTGGCAGCTGTAGCTCACACGTGGCCAACAGTGCCTGGCCAGAGTCAGCACATCCTTCCAATCCTGCTACCCTGGCATTTTCAGGAGAACCCTAGCAGGCTGGGAGCCTGCCTCATAAACCCAAGGGAGAGGGAGGGAAGGAGGGAGGGAAGAGAGTGCTGACCTGGCTGGTATAGTTTTATCAGCTGGAAGTAGTAGGGCTACATATGCCCACTGCAACACCGATAACCCCCCACAGCCATCCTAAACCCAAACATGTCTTAACAGTCTGCAGCATCATTCTCTGATCCCATCTCTGGAGTATTAAACGTTTTGTTTAAACAAAAGGAAAAGGTAAAACCTTGCAGCGCCTTTCCTTTAGGATGATTGACATTTTCTCTTTGTTAACCAATAGTGCTGTACTGCCAGCAAATTACATCAATCACGCACAAAGTGCACATAAATCACCCACTGAGAACACTGTGCTCATACTGTAACAGGAGGCGGTGGCGATGCGTTCAAAGAGACAAAAAAGACTGGTGGTTATTTCTGTCTAGCTGCCTGCAGTAAGCGTATGGACCGAGCCTTCCTCCAGCTGCAGTGAGCTCTGGAGACTGATCTGGGGGAGGCAGATCAATAAGCCCTGGCCACTGCCACTGCTCTCAATAGAGGCAAAAACTATTTATATCCTGCCAGGGGAAAAATTAAGGGAAGGGGGGGAAAGAAGAAAGAGAAAGACAAAAGAGAGGCTGACAGCAAAGATGAGAGAAAGTGAGGACATGTTTCGAAACCTACCTTTAGATCTCGATAGACCACGTTTCTTTCAGCATGCAGGTAGTCCAGCGCTGACACTATCTCTGCACCGTAGAACCGTGCCCGCTCCTCTGAGAATACACGGTCCCTTGACAGGTGGAAGAAAAGCTTAGGGGAAACAGGGGAGATTGACAGTAAGAAAGCAGAGGACAGACAAAGAAAAAGTTGGTTAGTCCAGGGAAAATCAGATCAGTAACACTGTTCAAAAGTATTGTGATTTCCCTACAGGTGCAGATTTTAGTAATGGTTAAAATGGTTTACCTCACCACCGTTTGCATACTCCATGACGAAGCACAAGCGGTCATGTGTCTGGAAGGAGTATTTCAGTCCCTGCAGAAAGAAGCGAGAACGCTCAAAGCAGAACTTGATGTTTCCAGCTAATTCAAGAGGAACCTGGCATTTAAACAGCTGATTGTAACATGAAACATCACTATGTACTTTGCAGCTTTGACCCTTTAGTTACATTTTTAAAAACAAATGTCTAATGAGAAGATAATATAAAAAATATACAGCATAGTGTATCCAGTGTGTTGAGACTATTCAACAACTGTGGAAAACATTGGTCCCATTCATTGTACTGAGCACATCACATTATGTGTTGCCTCCACCCACCACTTAAGCTCCTTTAAAATGTCTTTCACTACAACCCACCTCAGACTTACAGAGAAAGAGTTAACCGATAAAACAAAAAAGAATGTCCAGCGTTGCTATAAAAGGCCCAGCTCGACTGCAGCCTTTGTAAAAACAGCTCTTCAAAACATTCCTGGGAAATTCTGAATGGATGCTGCCGAGTTGGATTGAAGAGGATCTCTGCGAGTTAAAATAAGGTTTGGTTTAGGTATATGGAGGGGCTCCTTACTGTCAAGAACGGATGCTTTGAATTCTGGAGGACTCTGTTCTCTGTGAGTGTGTGTGCCACTTCATCCTGGAAAAAAAAGCCACAAAGAGTGTTTGTGCAACTCTCACAATGGCTAACCATTTAGGTATCAGTCATTGCTCCACTGCCCCCAGTGTCTTCTTCCCCCCCCCCCCCTTTACTTGCTCATTGGCATCCACTCACTTTTGCTACGATGACCTCCTTCTTTAGGATCTTCATGGCGTAGTAGCGTCCTGTGGCCTTCTCCTTTACCAGGATAACTTTGCCAAAAGTGCCTTTTCCCAGGAGTTTGAGGTATTCAAAGTCGTGCATAGTCTGGAGAGCCAGAGTAGAGAAAGTGGCATCTGGTTACAAACAGAAGCATTAACAAACTCATGCTCTAACTAGCCAGGGGACACAATCCTGCTGACAACAACAGAGAAGCATTTAAGGCACTATTTCACCCACCATGCAATTTCCACTCCTCTAATGGTTTGGCCTATATGTGGTTGTGTCTCAGTTAACCTCTGACCCCCGCCCCGGATTGGATGTCCCCCCCAATGGTTGTGTGGGGGACATCCAATCCGGTAGCCTTGGACCTTTATGTCATGACACATGTGGGGGTTGTGAAACCTGGTGGACATACTATCTGGTGCTAAGCCACCCACGGCTGATGTTGGGAAAGTAGAAAGTAGCTTGGAAGTGGCAAAGTAAAGTGGGCTAAAGTGGTGTAAGTGCAGAGCTGCAGGAGCAGAATAATGGTCAACTTGGAAGACCAGGATATAATTAGGGTGGGGAGGAATAAAGGTGGTTGACTTAAAAGTCTATGGTAATGCTGAGGTGTGTCAATGTGAAGACAGCAGAGAGTAGATGATACACAGCAGTGTAAATGGGCCATACCACTTTTTGTCTGGGTTTGGTCAGGTAGACCTCCATGTCCATGGGGTCTGGAGAGGAGTCCATCATCTCCTCCTCTTGTTTCTGCAGGCCTTCAGCCACTGCTTGGATGGCTTTAGTCCATTCTTCCCTGAGGGAGGCACAGGCAGCAGAAAGATTACATCTGCCCATTTGCCATCATGCAAGCCCCGCAGCCCAATCATGTAATTGTCTTCTTATCAACAGGAAGGCAATTTCAAGCACGAGTTCTGCCAATAGCCAGTGGACCTTGTGCGAGTGCAATAACAATGATTAAATGTGTACGTTTGTGTGTGCTTCTTCTACATGTTAGAAAGACCGCTAGACTGCTTTCTAGCAACAGGGGCAAATTCTCGGAATGTGAATGATTTGTGTTTTACTGCTCTGTGAACGGAGAGGTGTGTGCTTGTTGCTTGCCTCTCCTCGGGGGTCTCCACGTGGAAGGTGCGCTCGATGACAGTGGTCCACTGCAGGCAGCGGATGATAAATGTGTTGGGCTTGGGCCGTTCCGTCTTCATCAGCTGGCACTCTGACCACAGCCAGGGAGGGAGGGAGGGAGGTGAGGGAGATGGCGAGAAGGGCCAGTGTGTAGAGGAGCAGAGGAAAGAGACAGACCCACAGTTATAGCCATTTATCTTTATCGCCACCCTAACAGACACTGTCGGCCAATTTGGAAAAGAACAGGTGCACTTTGGTGGAGGAAAACAACTCCAATCATTAACTTGTCAGCTGCTTTAAAACTTAACATTTGCCAATATAGGTTTTGATAATAATTTAGATATTGTGTAGTATGACATGAATCCCAAAACTCCTTAGAATTATTATATCACTTATACATTTGAAATTCTACAATTAAACACTTGTTTTTTCCAAATATGAAATCTAAAAATGTCAGAAAATAATTTAAGTGCTAAATTTCTCAGACCAACACACACAAAACAGCAACATAGAAATGCAGACTGAAAATGTTTGGTGTGTACAAGTTTTACTTATTTTTTTTAAGGATTTATTAAAAAGCAAATCATCACACCCTTTTCCTCCGTTTCACTAAATTCTCACACTTCTGTATTAGGGGTGGGAATCACCAGAGGCCTCACGATACAATATCATCACGATACTTATGTCACGATACAATATTATTACGATTTTAAACATATTGCAATATTCTGCGATATATTGCAATTTATTACCTTTTTTCCAACTTCAAATTTTTCCCAGTTTCAAATGATGTCCCCAAAGGAAAATTTTGTCAACATCTGTTTTATCTAAAAAGATACATTTATCTGTTTGTTCATCTCACTTCAATTGTATTGCTGCAAAAGTGGGATTGTCAAGCAGACAAACTGACCGACACATATATAATAAAAGATCGATACTTGGCTTCTGTGTATCGATACAGTATTGCCACAAAAAATATCGCAATACTATGCTGTATCGATTTTTTGTCGATACATTTTTTTCTATTCTGTATAGGGCTGAACGATTTTGGAAAATAATCTAATTGTGATTTTTTTTTCACCAATATTGAGATTGCGATTTAGAATGCGATTATTTTTTAAGGTCATGATCTGCTGTATTATTTTACAAAGACAAAAAAATTATTGTATGACTAACACAATATTAGATGGATTAAACAAACTGTCCTGTACTGTTATTATATTGATTAAATTAGGTGATGCATGAATTTATATGAACGACATTATTTATTTATAAACTACTTTAATCACAGTGACTGATTTGTTGAACGTGCAGCCTTGTAATAAAATGACATGTAATAATTACCATGACAACATAAAGCACTGACAAATAAGCCTGGTGTAAACATTAATATTAAAGTCAGTAAGAAATCACACTTACTAAAGTGCAGATTGCAGAAAAGCACTTTTTAAACACTGTCCGTGAACTTTACTGGACAGTCTTAAAATATGTATATGTGCGAGTATGGCAGTGCCAGCAGCAGTCATCCTACGGCTCGACCACGTCAGTTGTAGCAGCGGAAAATACTCATTTTTTCAGCTCCGCTGCGACTCTCCGTTTACATTTTTTGTGTAACGTTAGCTTGTATGTGCTAGTATGGCGACCTGGCTAAAATATGTGCGGAGGACATGTTGTACCACTTATCCAGTGTATTTATCAAAGCCGTAAGCCCAGGCTTGGTCACAGTACTGAGGTGCATCCTTTCTTTCGCGATAAACTTACTGCTTGAGTAATTTCCACGTTCTGTATTTCTACATTTCGTATTTCGCTTACTTGATAGTTGACACCCTGGGGTTAGGCTTTTTAGCCATGCAACTATCGTACATGGCTTTGTGGTTTTAAGTGGTGATACAGGTTAGTGGTGTTGCCCCGTGAGGTAGCAACATTAGCAAGGCACGTTTTGCACAATATGTGACAGTTTGCAGAAACTTCCTCTGCCGACTGTTTTACTCTTGCGTGACACGTGACCAGGGTGTAATCGCAGCCTCTGCGATTAGAAAATCTAATTTTAACATATCGCAATTTAATTGCAAATGCAATTAATCGTTCAGCCCTACTTTTGTAGCAAACAACTGTCTTGCAAGCAGTCTGCAAAACAATTACTCACAACAGTCTAATAACTGAATTTAGAAAGCAGAGATTTCCATCTGCACCTCCTTCACATTAACATCTGTTCCCAAATGAAACTTGTCAGCAAATATGTCAGAATGTGACACAAAATGGCCTCTGTCTGATAGATGGAGGACAGGGAAGTGGACCACCACTGAGAGCCAACATGGCTCCATCAGGCTGACTATGTAGTCCAGCTGCAGCAGCCCCGTCAGCAGCAATGCACCATGTGTCCTCTGTGGTGGGGTCGCAGTGGTGACAAAAACCAAAGCCACCGCTGATGGAGACAGAGCCTCAGAGCAGCGCACAGATAAATACTTGAAATCAGGCGGCTAATACCCACGATAAGTCAAGAGTGTCGGAGAGGAAACATTTAGTTAAACAAAACAATATTTTGTCTAATTGCTGTGTTCAGTCATCTGAACACAGCAACAACTTTCTCTGATTTGAGATGGAGTGAGCTGGCTGCTCTTGGCATTTCTTGTTGTTATTTTCTGTCACAGTATTAAAACGGAGTTTGGCGTAGACACACACAGAGAAAAGGAACGGCGTCCGATGTATTAATGTCAGGAGCAAGACATCTTGCATGTTCAGTGGCAGAGCTTGCTTTGCCCTGGAGCAGTGCCCCCATTGAAAGAAACTTGCAGTGAAACTGTTCAGATGATACTAGAGCCAATTTGCTAATGCCTCTATTCACAATCATTTACAGTGACATACAATAAAGGGATACTTGGTTATAATATTAGAGGATTAGAGGATTCGCTTTCATACCTTTACCTCACAGGCACCTGGGCGTGCTTTTTTCCCTGTTAATAATTACTTTTCAGAGAGGATAAGCCAGATACATGTAAAACCAAAACAAGTAGGTGAACATATTTTGTTACAACGCAAGTAAAAACAAGAAAGCAGCAAACAAAAAAGGGTAAAACAAGCTGCCAAGAAACAGGGGGAAAAATGCAGTGTTTTTTTTCTCAAGCAGATACTCACGTGCGACAGAGAAGTTATTTAAGGGGGTTTCCAGCTGGTCAACATCTTGCGGTCGCTCTTTGTAGCCAATAAATGTACCATCACTCTTCAGAAGAAAATACCTAGGCCTCCAAGTCTTGATGTATTCCCCTGATATGAGAAAGAGATTAAAATGACTGCTGAGTTATATGAGACAAGATTAAAAAAAACCAACTTGTGACAAAGTAATAGATATTTTCAGAGGGTTTCTGCTCACTGACAAACCTTGAACGTTCCATGTTTTCACATTCTCAGAATGCTGACCAATGCACAACCAATTTTGTTTACATTGTAGTTTCATGATTATTGACAAAACCGTGTTCTTTCTCTTTTGGTTTTAATTCCCAGAGGTGCAACCCCTTTCCTGCAATCTAATTACTATGCTGTTCACTAGTGCACCTTAAAATGACCACCTTGTCACCATCTTTCTTTTAGTGTAGGTCAGCTGCAGGACAAATGGTGGCTTTAGTAGGAGTCAGGACCCTTTCCCCTGTCCCGTCTGCCTCCTTTCCAGCAGTCACTTGCAATGTAAACTCTTAGGGAACACTCAAACTTCCCAAAAACTTTTCTATCCTCCTACCATTTCTTTGAACTGGCAAGCTAAAATTTAGGCTCTTCGCTCTGTAAAAGGGTTAGTCTACTTTAGACAAAAAACTAAACTTAGTTTATCCTGTATACTTTAAAGAGTACAATTCTCTAAATCAATGCAGCAGAACTAGAGATGGGCTTTTTTTATTTCACACAATCTTATTCCTTGTCATATTATATTCATAACCCCGGTTCTTTGAGTAATATGATTGAGATGTCTCACTATGGGAGCAAGCCTCACTGTGACCCTCACAAGCACTTCTCTCATTACACCAATCCTGATTGGCTGGTGAACGCATGTCTGTCTGCACCACCAGGTAGTGCCACCTACCATAAATACCGGTAGCATGTGCGGATAGCACAGTGTCATTCAAGATGAGCAACCTTTTCTCACCCGCCCAGCAAGAAGGGTTGTCTGGTGGGAGATCTCACTCATATTACTCAAAGAACCGGGGGTTAGGAATATGACCTTAAGTTATTTTTCATAATATTCGTTTTAATGTCTCACTATGGGATATGGTAGCTCCTGAATTGCCAGACAAGCTTGCAAGCACCCTGTTCCAGCTAGGACTCCAACAATGCTTGAACAGACCTAGTAAGGATCTTTGCTCGAGATTTTGTTTCCACAGCGACAGATGTGGGCCCCAGAGTCTCTGTAACCCCTGGCGCGTGGAGTTTTGGTCTCCATCCCAAGCGAGCTGGTGTGCAGGCGGGAGTGGAGCAGCTAGTTGGTATGCTAACTGAACAGTCTAGAGATTAGCTGGGATGCTAACTCTCAGTGACACTCGAGCAACCGTGGAGAGGAGCAGAGATATTAAAAAAAAATAAAAAAGCCGTGTCCGATCTGGTGTGATCGTAGAAGCAGAATCGCAAAGTTGGCTAGCGCCCGGTGACAGAAGCTAGGTAAGATCCGTCTGCGGACATAACCTTGATGCAACATATGCTCCGGGTGAGAAGAGGTTTTTGAATGACGCTGTGCCATCCGCACACACTATTACCCCACAGTCACATTAGCTACAAGAGACAGAGACAAAGCGACAGGCTACCATTCATTTTCAGTGGGAGTGGCCGTTTGCCCACGACAAGCGACGAGCTCGCCGCTGCCATGAGCAAGGCGGGGCCAAAATAGACAAGAAGTCTATTTTATGCAAATACTGAGCGATGCGACAAAAAGACAGCCAATCGGAGCGTGAGGGCAGCGTGAGGTATGTCAGTGGCTGAAAGATGGCGGAAAACTGGTGGAGAATTTCTGTTTACTGTTGCCAAGCAACCAGGAGTAGGCTAGGCACGTCCAGGAGCGCCCACAAGCGAGTGCATGTCGCTCTCTTTTGTAGCTAATGTGACTGTGGGGTTACCCTACAGTCACATTAGCTACAAGAGACAGCGACAAAGCGACAGGCTGTCATATTTTCAATGGGAGTGGTCGCTTGCCAGCGACAAGCGACGAGCTTGCTGCTGCCATGAGCAAGGCGGGGCGGAAATATCGTGCGTTCATGGACAACGGAAAAACGTTGTCACGTTGTCACCATTCACGTAACGTCCTGTGGGAATCAGAGGTGGGAAACTCGGGCTGGATTTTGCAGCAAATCTTTTGTTATTGTGGCCTCCATGTTTTCACACACCTGATGCTCTCGGCTACGGCTAACCGTTGGTGGCAGTCATGCAAAAAGTTGAAGTAGAGCACAGAGGGAGAACATCACTTCTCCCTGACACAACATTCCCCGCTGGACCCGCCCATAGCTGAACCCCCATCAACGGAGGCATCGCGACCGATCGCGACACCACGCGACAGTCGTGTCGCAAAAGTGGATCTGTACTGTCAGGCAGCGTGAGGGCAGCGTGACGTCTGTACGTTGGTTGCTCAAGTCGAAGATTTTGTGCAGCTATATCTGGAGTCACAAAAGGCTTTACACAACTGTAAGCTTTACAAATACTCCCTAAGACCTGTAAAAAGACATGAAATCAGTGGAGTTCCCCTTTGCATTTACTTATGGCATCTATCATTTTATTTAATCGTTTTATAAACCGCAACCACTGTTCTGTCTCTTTCCTATCAATCATTTTGTAACACCAGCATCATGTTTGCCAAAGCCTCAATTCGATTTTCAAATAAATAAATAAAAAAGAAAAATCTATTTCCACAATTCCAATTTTCTGGACAACACCCATAACCTCAAGCCATGCGTGTGCATCCCATTCGCTTAGACACACTAGCATCACACAAATGAATATCTCGTAGGCAGACAAAACTCAATTTATTCCGGTGATGCTTCAGGAAATGTCTCGCCAGATGTTGTGCAGACGGGGGGAAAAAATAGCTTACATACCATAACAAGGCAGTGGCACACAGTGGAGAGGGACTTGAATATTTATACAGGAAAAGTGTAATTTATTTTTAATTACGGAGCTGCATATTAACCCCATGCAGAGCTGTAGCAAGCTGTCCTTAATTGCCCCATTTCCTCTAACAGAAGTGTGGCGTGTGTGTGTGTGTGTGTGTGTGTGTGTGTGTGTGTGTGTGTGTGTGTGTGTGTGTGTGTGTGAGTGAGTGAGAGAGTGAGTGAGTGAGTGAGGGAGTGAGTGGAGAGAGAGAGAGAGAGAGAGAGAGAGAGAGAGAGAGAGAGAGGATGTGTGTGTCTGTAGGGGAGAGGTAGGCAATCTGTCAATATGAGCTTCTGTTACCCTCCTTCAAACAAACACTTTTGACTAATGAAACTGATAACAGATCATGTCTGAGACAGTACAGACCAAACTGCTGCTAGTAATGTCGTCTCTGCTTAGTATGCGTCCTTAAAAAAATATATGAGGGGACAAGAATTTACAACACTGGCTAAATGTCACTTTTCAAGATTTGTCCCTTTTGACACCTCAAAAGTATGAACTTCCTCTTCCTGCTTCTTTTTTTTCAACTTTATTTTAGGAAAGTGATGACATGAGCAGCAAACTTTAATAGGACATTTCCCATATGGCTTTTCTCTGTCAACATAAAAAGGTGAGGAAAAAAGGAAAAGGACACTTTAGAAAAGCACAGTCAGTCATTGTAGTTGACCGCAAACAGCAGGATGAAGCCTTGTAAAGCCGGCTGTCTGTACATCACGTACCAGCAGAGCATCAAGCCCTCAACCCCAGAGCAAACATCTAAGTGTAAAAACACCTGATTTACTGCAACTGTGGTGGTGGTGGCCCCGATCATCACAGTAGAGGAAACATCTGCCCAGAGCACAATATACTGTACTTTAGTCTTCAATCCACAGCAGATGTCCAATATGTTATTACATTTTTCATCATGGCACAGGAGATTTTTCATCTGGTTTTCTGCAGTGCAAGTGTTTTCACACCAAACGTAGCTCATTTAGAAATTAGCTCGACTTTAGATTGCCATTCTTGCCACCTTCCAACAAAGCCACTTGTACTAGCTGGCCTAATTAAAATACACAACGGCAGGGATCCGTTTGGTGGATTTCCCTCATGACTGTTTCAATGTAACCCAATTACCGTGATGAGTCGTTTGTTTTAAACTACAAGCCTCACCAATCAACTTCCACATCAGTCAGCCACACGTTCACGCTGGTCTCCAGAGAATCCACATGCATCGCATTATTTATCACAGGCCTTCAAGAGAACTAGACTTCCATACGTCAGCATAAAATCTAAATAATCAAAGCACAGAAGAGGTGCCATTTAGGAGTACATGTAGCCATACAAGTATCCGCTGCAAGTTACCCCAAGAGCCTGTTCAATCCAAACGTAAGTTGCCTAAATCTTTCACACAGCGGCCAGAAAGTCTCCTGAGCCGTACCGACCCTTGTTTTCCTCAGCTGGGCCCCAGCTGGTGACTCATTCTGTGGTCAGGTTTTGGCTGACCCATAACCCCCAGCTACAGTCCATGCCATCCCACAGTGAGGACAGTAAGTGCACAATGTAGAGACAGCATAATGAGCCCCTAGTCTATATCCACGACCTTCCACTTCCGGAATTGCCCCGTTGACGCCAGAAATACCACCATGTCCTTTTTTTTCGACCGGATTTTCGTTACCTAACGCTTCCTGTTGGTGCGTTGGAATTCTAAACTGCTCCTCAGATGTCTGCAGGGTAAATCGAGACAGCTAGCTAGACTATCGGTCCAATCTGAGTTTTCTGTTGCACGACTAAAACAACTTTTGAACGTACACATGTTCCACCAAAACAAGTTCCTTCCAGAGGCTATTTTCCAGCCGCACGGGGCTCTGTGCAGCAGTTAGCGCTGCCCATGAGGATTTTGATTGGTTTAAAGAAATGCCAATAAACCGGAGCACGTTTTTCTCCCAACCCCGGAATGCTGTGCGGACTAGCCAGACCCTCCTCCGCAGCGCTTTGGAGGAAGGTCTGGCAAAGCGAGACCAATGAGCCCCCTACCTGACACCAGACAAAAGGTGCATGCTTGTCTCGCAGGTGGAGACTCAACTAAGTTTTGAACTTTGGGTTTGGCAGCACAAATGCAGCAAATCACTTCCAGACTGAGTGAAGACATTTCATACATTATAGCATTCAGATCCTGATGGGCAGAGACAGGCGTTTGTGTACGCACGCATGTGCTTGTGTGTAAACACACTTGTCTGTGTACGCTGACCTGTAAGCAGTGAAAGGTATTTGTGTGTTAACAGATTACAACAATATCCAGTTTGGATGGCTCTGAGCTTTCCCTACCAGCTCCACTGACGCACATCACCCACCAGAAGTAGCACGGGTGGTCGTATGTGACGCAGCAGCACATGGCATGGTGTGTGTCAGCAAGACATTCTCCCACACTGAGGTGGTCTTGGTCACATGTTGGGAAGATGACAATGTCAGCTCACCATTCTCAGTCACTAGACTCTAAACAACGGACTTTCTTGAATTATGTAACTGCGATATTAAGGACATCATGACAAGTCTACATGGTCACTAGTAGCCACAGAAAACACACAAAGAGGTAAACAAGCTCATGAAGGAATGCGACACCTGAGTCTAAACCCTTTCTGCGATTAATGAAAACAGCTAATGTAATACTGTAAGTGTAAAAACTTAAATCACACTTTTCACAGGTGGATGTAAAAAACAGAAAACAGAATTGTTTGTGTGAAGCTTTTTGTCATCTTTTTCTAAACTGACACACATCTTTGATAAAGACTGTCACAGAGATGGGGCACCAAGAAATTAAGTAACTTCACATCTGCAATGGACATCCTTAACTAGTAGTACATGCTCTTTCTAGACAGGAGGACACTACAACTTCCTCGTCTGTGACCACAAACCTCGTCACATGACACGAACAGTGGAAGCAGCTATATCCGGTTGTCTGTGTGTGTGTGTGTGTGTGTGTGTGTGTGTGTGTGTGTGTGTGTGTGTGTGTGTGTGTGTGTGTGTGTGTGTGTGTGTCCACCACTCTGCAGCGCAACCCCCCCGCCAACAGTCTGCGCTCAGAGCATAAACAACAAAGATGACCCTTGTCAGCTTCCTATTTACACCCATTTCCCCTTCTACTTTTATTCAGTTCTACTTTCCACACTGTGGCCTTTCTTAAGCACAGACATGACGAGAAAGTGAAACTGACAGCCGTTATGAGCGTAAGTGTGGAAACAGCATATTATACCTGTAATACAGACCAGCAAATTAATCAAGGAAACACTATTCACTAACTAAATATTAGCCCTGCTTTTAATATTTTATATGACTTGACTTTAATGCTTTGCAGAGTAGACCCCAAATACATCCTGTGTACAGTGAGAAACACAGTGCAGACTGCTGACAAAAGACAATGGGCCGCTTAACAACACAGAAGAGCCTTTTGCTTTTAAGTCGGTTCTTCATCATTGATGTAAACTAAACCCTTTTGAAGTCAACATGTTCTCCAAAACAGGAAACTGGCCAACAGACAGACTGACCACAACATAGATAAGTTAAAACCTTCTTCAAATGTCAGGTCCTACTGTAACTACCGAGACAAACAGACACACTTTGCTATGAGGAATCCAGGAACGATCTGCATCCTAGAATCAAAGATTTTCAAGTGTGATAGCAGACATGGGGCTGAACTCAACCAATTTAGGGGAAGGAGTTGACACCAGATGAGAGATGAGGGAACTAGAGGGGATGAGAAAGCTACGCAGTATGCAAAGAGTTGTGCTGATCGGAGTGGTAGTGAGACAGATCACTACATATGTTCCCCACATATGTAGGACTGTGAGTGGGGGTGTGAGCTCAAGTGAAGTGTGTATGAGCCATGCATACTGTGTGCATGGGAGGAGCTGTCAGGGCCTGATAGAGTGTCTTTACATGACAAGCAGCTGCTGAGGTCTGGGATGCGCGCTGGGCAAAGTGGAAAATAATGAACGGAGAACCGCTGCCAAACACAACAGAATTCATCTTTATTTGCCAACTGCTGCATGGCCCTGTGTGTGGACAGCTCCAGCCTGCCGCACACGCACGCACGGACAGCTCTTAAACATATTTGAAAAGTGAATCAAAGTAAATCATTGTATTCCAGTAGCTGTGTGCAACTTTACAAATCTAAAAAGGTTTAACCTGATTGCTCAAGGACTTGTGACTGAAAATGTACATTTGTTTTCTTTCGGCTCGGAAGCCATTTGCAAGACAACTTGGCTTATGAGCCCTGAACTGTAAGGGCTGGCCAGGCTCATTGGAGGTGTCAATAAATAAAAAGAAAAAGAGGAAAGTTTTAGACCGAAGGGGGAGAGAGAGTGACAGAGGTTAGTGGCTGTTTCCGAGGAGCATCCTGTACCGTCCGTCTCTACGTGACAACGACAGGAATGTTGAGGTCCCAGCTGCAGTGGCTTGTTGGCTTTTAATAAGAGACATCATGCAGCATTCATCGTGCTGCCCCCAAAAGGAGAGGCCAGTGTCTTAAAAATGTGTCCAAACTAACAGCTCTGTTGCACGTCCTCCCTTTCTCTCCCCTGTTCTATCTACTTTGTAGGATTTTAATAACATTTCAAGAACAAACCGTGCATTAACATGTTTGAAAACGGATTATATTCGGGTTAAGGCATTACCCCGGTTTCTCAAATGCCATGTAAACACCTCACTCCAGCTAAAATCGGAGTTCTCATACCCCGGTTAACAGACCTAGATAAATCCTTTGGTAACCGGGGTATTCGTACATGTGTACACATTAACCGGGGTAAGATTGGGTTACACGTCTGCGCATAGGTAGGTTATAACTGCCCCTCCCCACTCCACTACAGTGGTTTTTGACCCGGAAGTAGAATGGCGCAGTTGGAAGCAACAACGGCAAAAACAACAGCAACAACACAAACTCCTGTCATTCTTCCCCGCTCATGTATACAGGGAGAACTGGCATAAACTGCTTATTCACTTAACTGGGGTAAGACCATAGCCCTACTGTGCATGTAAAATCAATGACAGAGGCCCACCTTAGTCATCTGGCACTAGATAAACCACACACACACACACACACACACACACACACACACACACACACACACACACACACACACACACACACACACACACACACACACACACACACACACACACACACACACACACACACACACACACACACACACACACACACACACACACACACACACACACACACACACACACACACACACACACACACACACACACACACACACACACACACACACACCAAGAGAGGGTCAGACAAAATGCGCCTCTCAGTGCCCATACCCAGTGGTTGGACTTCCTGAGGGGGCTGCTGTTGGGTTTTGTCCCTGTCTGGCCATTCATGGCTTGGGGATGGGAGGAAGGGAGCCAGTGGTAACTGCATGAACTGTGCATGTGTTTGAGTGGTGAGAATCGGATGAGAACGGGGGTAGGCGGAGGTTGAGGATTAGGGAATTAGAACTCCAAAGCGAGGGAGGAGGGGGGAGTGGGCTGCGCCTTTTGTTGGTTTTTCCTCTGCCCCCCCCGCATCCCTTCAGCCCTTTTCTGCCGGGTTCTGCCTGTAGGTTGCAGCTGCGGCCTGCCACCCTGTGCCCTGCATCTCAATGAGCCATGGGCCGCCCGCTCCAGAGGAGAGGGGGCTCCCTGATGCAGGGGTCACCACTGAGCCCCAGCAACCACAAACCACAAACTCCACCCCACACCATACACTGCTCTGAGCCGCAGAGATCTGGACTAGGCTTCTCGTGCTGCCCGGACACGGATATAACCATTTGCCCCTTTCGCTGTGACCATATAAGGTAGCACAAGGCTCACATGGCATCCTAAAGTGTCCAGGAGTTTGGGCTCCTACATCCCCCCCATCCCTTTCTCTTTATGTCTTCCTGACATCCCCCTCCTCTCAAAACCTCTTTTGTTGGCCCCTCTCTCTCCCATGCAGCTGGATGGGGGACTGCATTGCCAGGGCTTTGGCAACAGCATCAACAGGTTGAAGGGAAGGGCTACCCTGGCCTCCAATGTAGCCCTCTCTGTCTCGTCCCCTTATCCCTCTCTCTCTGTCACTGTGGTTGCCGCTGCTAACCCAACAGGGAAAAAAGCACAGGGTGGGGGTGGGGGTAGCAATGGAGGCAGCCTCTCTTTCTCACGCTCATAAGAAAGCCCTCACTTCTTCTCCATGGTGAGTGACACCTGCTGATTACCATAGAGACACTGTGGGAAGTTCCCCCCTGCCACACTGGGGCTGAGATTTGCCCCCTCTCCCTGGGTAAACAAGCAGTCCATGGATTAGTTAACTGGGTTACTGCATGGCAAACAAATAAACACACATTATTTAGAGCAAATTAGTGCCAATGAACTCTCAATGACCAGCGTAAGATCAAACACCCCCAAACAACCAAGGAGTTAATCCAGAGGATCCATTTTTCCTGGAGATAGGCAGTCTCCAGCTGAGGAAAATTGTCAAGACCAACTTCCTTCTCAAACTATGACAGACCTTTCTGTATGGCATCTGAATAACTTGTGAAATATGTTCTGAGTAGCACAATAAAGCTGATGTGGAGGATATGTGGACATATCTGAGCATCCAGTCAACTCTTAGTCTGCAGACAGCTGAGCATCCCCTTTATTTCTCGGTCTCCCCTGCCCTCCCTAAAACTGGAGAGAGGTGCCAGTTATGTGATTGATGTCGGAGACTGGGAGCTTTTCGCTGGTCCATAGCCGCTTCCGCCATGGGTCCGAGTTGTCAGCAGGGTCATTATCCTAGCAACAGGATAGTGGGGCTGTGGGTGAGCAGTGTGCGCTGGAAGTGGGGGAGGACCAAGAGGGGGTGAGCTAGTGGGGGCAGACAGAGGAACTCAAGGAAGAAGAGGAAGAAGGTGGGAGTAAGAAAGGAAGAGAACAAGGGGAAGGACAGTTGAGAGGAAAGCGTGGAAACAACAAAGACAAAAAGGGGAAGAGAGTAACCGAGATGGAGTGTGCTGCCGAGCACCACAGTTGTGGTGAGCAGGCGGACTCTGCACAGCAAAGTAAGCACACAGCGGGCTTGCCGTGAGAGGAGGCGAGCGGTGGAGGTGCCACCTCCCTCAGCCTCCTGGTCCCCCCCAACCATGCCAGCCAGCCTGCCTGCAGACAGCTGCACCCCAGTAATTTACTTCTCTCCACCACATTTAGCAGGAAGACTGCTTCCCATTACCCAGAGCAGGGGGTCCACGCTGACGGCCAGACACCCAGCCAGAGCGCTGGCTTCCTGGTGTGACACCCTCTGCTGCTGGACGCTGCCTACAGGGGCTCCATTCCCAAATCTGCCTGGCACTGCTACTGCTACAGCTGATGATCAACTAGGTAGTGTCGGAGTATTTAATCACCAAAGTTGGAGTCATCCGTTGTTACTTTTAGTTAATCACAAGAAGTTTATGAAGAGTAAAACATGCTACATCTATTAGTTTCAGTCAAACCACTAAATGACCCATCATCACAGAATTATATCCCCCAGTTTACTCAGTTTTCCCTCTACAGAAATCCCTTTTACTGTATCTCTCACTTAGCTTCTATGGTTTGTTTTCCACACACATTGCCCTTTAAGATTGTTCACTGGTTATAATAAATATTGTATGGAATATGTAAGGCGCTGACCTTTCAGCTCCTAATTTTGAAGAAAAACTATTAAATCTTTAACATGTCTCATAAGTTATATTATTTGTTAGTTATTTAATTTACTGTTATTTAATGTTCAGTGCCCATCTATCAGTTAAAAAATGTGCAGCAGACAAAAGTCTCTTCAATTTGTACTTAACAACATGGAGATACACAATAGGTTTAATTATGCATATAACTTTAACTATATACATAATGCGATCACATTACAACAATTAAGTAGTAAAGCACTGCATAACTTTGTTTCCGATTAAAGTAACTTCCTTATCCACAAGATCCAAGATAAACATTTTGTGACCAATTTAAAAGGATTATAATTGTATGTGCACTCGTCACTCGAGACTCATTTATGTGTAAAAGCCTCACAATATAGGTGAAGATATTTGCAAATTAGATGAGATTTTGCTCTAATTCTGCAGTACGTAATGTGTGGGTTTGTGTGTGCTGCTGCTGCAGCAGTGTGTGGCCCATGACAACCATAATGAGGGGATGTGTAGGAGCCTGGGCGAACCCAGCAGCAGAGCTGGCAGCCAGTCAAAGTCCTGAGACAGTCAGCATTGCAGCATCAGGAGACATTCTTAATCAGGTGGGCCTGCTTCTTTGAAGGGCATTTAACTGCGCAGGAAACACTACATTCCCTTGCTGAGATCACTAATACAGAGGGAAAACTAAAACAAATGTGAGAAAATGTTGGCTGAATTACTGGACGCCTGTTCACCAGATGCACAAGGCACAGATATTCAAAAGATGAAAACATTTTTTTCATCTACACTGACTACTGTGTCTGGTGTTTCACAAAACCCATGCATGCTTTTCTCCTCTCTTCTTCCCCCCCCCGCCCCCCTCTCTCATTCCCACTTTGTGTCTCATGCACTTTCCTGGACCACCAACAAGGTCTCGCTTGGAGGAGCAGCTTATGGGTGTCCTTCAGCCGCACGACCAGCAAAGGAGCCAATCATGAGCTCCAAACCACACTGCGAGAGGGTCTCTGTGGCATGTCACACACATCCATCCATTCCTCCTGAGGCCGCCTAGGTCACTGAGCAATGCTCTCTCTCTCTCTCTCTCTCTCTCTCTCTCTCTCTCTCTCTCTCTCTCTCTCTCTCTCTCTCTCTCTCTCTCTCTCTCTCTCTCTCTCTCTCTCTCTCTCTCTCTCTCTCTCTCTCTCTCTCTCTCTCTCTCTCTCTCTCTCTCTCTCTCTCTCTCTCTCTCTCTCTCTCTCTCTCAACAGTTGTTGCGGCCTTCGTTAGCCTAACGAAGGGGCCAGCTCTTTATACTTGTCAGGGAGCAAATGAGTCAAACAAACAAGGGCCATGAAGAGGGGAGGACAAGCGAGCGCTGTTCTGTTGAGCTTCACTGGGTTCTTGGCCGCAGCACTTCCCTGGAAACTAGGGAACCCACAATCTGCCTCTTTGATGTCTGATGATGCTCTGGCTTTGATGGAAACTTTGGAAAAAAAAAAACACACTTGCAATAAGAAATAACATGCTGCTCGGTCTCTGTGGCCACTAGAGGCCGTAGGCATATTCAAAGTGTGTGGGTGCACTCTGTGAAAGATCTAAAAGGGAAGTACCATTTGGGGACGACGCATAACAACTGGTTATGATAGTAACAACAAAGTTACAGTGTTTTTGCAAGCCTGTACTTGCGATGTGGCCCGTGTATAAGGGCACTGGGTAATGTCCTGCTGGCAACGTAACTTCTGAATAAATATGCTTCACACTGTCCATTCACTCAAACATTTGCATAGCCATGTCCAGACGTATGTACGCACTACTCCCGTCCTACTTGGCTGCTTTGTCTTGCATTCCAAAAGTGTCCTTCTAAAACAGACAACCAAGATAACAGTCACACACCAACACATCTCAGGCAGGGTCGACAATCCAGACACATTACTGCAGCACAAGGCTTAAGGAGAAAGTATGAAGGTGTGCCCTTCAGAATGAGATCATTCCACTGAGTGCAGCCTGTCTGGAACAAATGTACAGAGCACTCCAAGGCTGAGAATTTGCAGCTATAATGACAGATTAACTCTACTGGCGGGTTTACAGGCTACTAAGGCACAATGCTTGCTCTACTTTCATTCAGGAGCCTCCAAATAGTTTACATGTGCATGCTGAACATGACTAATCAGACATGAATCAAGGAGCGAGAGTCAGTGACATTGATGTGTTCAGCTGACGTGCCAGAGTTGCTGTGCTCTGTGCATGTGACTGGCCCACCATGAAATCCATTCATTATGTAGCACCATTAATTGGGCATTACTGGAGGAAAAGGCCACATTTTAACTGTACCTGCTTTTGTCATGTCAAATACAAATGTCGTTTGTTACTAGGCCGTGTCCATGGAACCCACACAAAATGTTGATAGAAATATGGAGGGCTATCTTTTGTAGAACATTAAATTGGTGTTTTGAGTGCACACATGGGAGTAATGAGCATGCTGAACACACTTGGAAGCAGTATAAGCCATTTATTATTACGCCCACATGGAGATGTGAGTCACTTGGGTGGCGCCACCACACAAAAAAGCTCCACTCAAGGTGCAACATGGGATGATAATGGTTGAGTGGGGGTTGCCTGGCTGAAGGTGATGGACAGCAAGACAGGGCTACTGCAGGTTCACCTTCTGTGCAGTGGCTCTGGGGCAAAGACTGCATGACAGTGACGCGACACTAAAAGCCTTCCTGTCAAGGAGGCAGGTGGACGCCCTCCAATCAAAACACAGAGGCTCTGGGTGACATTTCACAGGGCACAGCTGCTGGGCTGCGACAGCATGCCAACTCACTATTCCTGAAGGGTTGTTTGTTTAGTATGTATGTAACAACTATCAGGGTGTCACTGCTACAACTGTGTGTGTGTGTGTATGTATATATATATATGTGTGTGTGTCAACCTGACTGTTTTTCTACCAGTCACTATTTGACTACTTTTAAAGTTATGTTTTACACTGGCTCTCAATCAGAATAGTCCATTCTTATCAGCACTGCTGAAGGTGTGGAAAAATTGACCTGGGCCGTTTTGTGGCACAAATGATATACAGAGAAAGGAACAAACACCAGGAAATAACTGAGTTTACAAATTTACAGAATAAATGACACTGAAGCCCAAACCTTTGACTGTCATGACTAACTAATTTAATTTGACATGTTCCCTTCTCAAGAAAGGACGTTCCTGTTGTCGTTTTTTCCCCTAAAGAGAGACACAAGAACACAGTTTGCCACTACAGCCTCCGACATGTATCAGAAAGCTAATTAATTACAAGAGTTTTGCTTTATAGATTTCAATGAAGAGCTGTAGGAAATCAATTCAAGATTGTGGCTAAGATAAAACTATATTTTTTGTCAACTACTCCCTAACTTTGCTATACTCAGAGCTTCTGTAAATTAAGCACTATTAGCACCCAACATTCCTTCACTCACTGGAAGGACCAGGGTGTGTCTGCCTGAGACCAACTGAGCCAAACCAGGCTGACCCTTTCCTAAAACAGCAGTCTGTTATGCTCTTAGCCCAAGCCTTGAAGAGGGGGAGCGTGGGCTAACACACCACAGCGGCACACTGTTTCCCTCCAAGAGTCCCAGGAACTCTCCTAGTGACCTGCTCCCATCACCTTATCCCCTGAGTCAGAGTCTTGGTTTCCCCTGTTCCAGTAAAAGCCTGGTTCCTTGACACAAGGCCTGGGAGCCTTCAGTGGTTTTGGAGAAGTTCCTTATCCTATTTTGCCCCTGGTGGTGGTGGAGTGGGCTCCATGAGGCAGCCACATTTTGAAGGCAGAGTTAGTATGCACATATAAAGCTGCTCAAAGCCAGCAGGTATGTGAGGAATGCCTCTTCGTCCAAACAACGGGACTCGCGCCCGACACAGAGCCATGCCACGCCACACAGCACTGTCAGAGCAGCTAAATGGGGCCCACTAGGGACTCTGCAACTAGATGGTTCTTTACATTAGATCTGGCATACAGCCTGTTTAAATACAGTTACCCGGTAATCAATCACCTTGCACATATGTCATTCAGTTCAGCCCTTTGTATTTGCAGTATTTAGAAAACAAATCTGTCAATAGTGTACTACAGTAAACTCTTGCTAATCCAAGTACTTCAGGAATGAAGGTAATGCGGATTTGTGAAATATTTGAACCATTGGAGTAAAAATATAATTTTAGTGTACACCATTTATGCCCTCAAACACAAAGTAGTTTGAGTATATGAAAACTGCCATATGCATGTATTCCATGAAACCCACAACTCCATTTATCAGGGGATTTAGAAATATTTGCATAACTAACATATTTGGGGCTTTCGCATAGTTTGTGTTCTTTGCCAGCTTGGTTAACCAGATAGTTTGCACAGTTGGGGTTTCTAGTACATGAGGTGATGATAACTATACAACATCTTAATTCAATTGTAAAAAATACACAAAAGAAACAATAGTACATAAATAATGAGGTGCATACAGAGATGATCTTATTTCACTTTGGTTTTCAGCACAGCAAAGGTTCAAGTGCAGTTACATTTAAAACAATCAAACATTGTACATTTACCTCTTTTATGCAGCCACCCCTCCTTGACAATTACCACATTGGTCATGTTGGTGGGCAGGGTGGAGGATCCAGGTTTCCCACAGGGAGAGAGACAGCTTTGTTTCCGGAGTTTCCTTCTCTTAGCTCTGTGCAGAAGCCTGGAGACAAGGTCCTGGGGTTTACAGCCTCCTTCTCAATGGTGGTTACCTATTAGTTAAAGAAAAAAATTAGCCCCATATTAGTGTGAAAGATTTTTTTTCCACTTATCTTAATATTAACTAGAGATGGTCCGATACCATTTTTTGCTTCCCAATACCGATTCTGATACCTGAACTTGCGTATCGGCCGATACCGAGTACCGGTCCGATACCAGTATGTCATATATTTTATTATGTTTTAACAACTGTATACTACTATCCCTGTATGGATGTGATATTATTTCTATCTTTGTTGTCGGTCTGGCTCAGGTTAAACTCTTTGTGAAACATGAACAAACAATGAATGCCACAGAACTTTTTATTATGAAGTTTGAGTCAGTTATAACGGAAAAAGAACATAAATAAACTACTTTAACGTAGATTTTCTTTAGGGCTTTATTACATGGTATCGGATCGGTGCATAAACTCCAGTACTTCCCGATACCGATACCAGCGTTTTAGGCAGTATCCGAGCCGATACCGATACTGGTACTGGTATCGGTATCGGAACATCTCTAATATTAACCCTCAGGTCAACATAGTAGAGGAGAGGCAGTGGAATCGAGAGGATTCTAGTGTTTTACGGACCAGTTAGTGGAGGAAATGCTCAAACCAACATAGTCCCTTTCACACTACAAAATCGCAAGGTTCATATATCTGTGTAAGGCCGTGGTTTTTGGCATTCACAATGAAGTCTCCCCCCTATTGGAAAATTCCATGCTGTTCACACACAACCATTCCTAAAACAATTCTCACACAGGCTGCCTAAATAAAGGATTTTAAGACTTATTTTGCAGTTGCATGGGCTGTTTATCCTGATGATTTAGCCAAAAGTATGTGTTTGTGTCCCATTTAATCATATGTGCCCATGATGATTTTTGTAACTTCATCCATTTTGCTGGGTTTTTATCCTGTAACAGGTAGCAACAGAGTTCAACATATAAGGGCCCTCATTAAGCAGTTTTTGTTAGTATTATGTTTTTGTTTGTGCTAAGCATACTGTAGGATATGAAATCGTGAGGGTGTGGCAGTGATGGGGGGCAGTAGGAGGGGGTGGCCTTGACCAACTGCCACTTTGCTCGTTTGAAAGCCATGATGTCTCGCTCTCATGGGTGGGCCAAATTCTCTCGGCGGGCAAAACAGAGAACTGGGAGGTAACCTTGCTCCTTATGACCTCATAAGGAGAAGATTCCTGATCAGCCCATCTGAGCTTTCATATTTCTCAAAGGCAGAGCAGGATACCCAGGGCTCGGTTTACACCCATCGCCATTTCTAGCCACTGGGGGACCATAGGCAGGCTGTGGGAACGCATATTAATGTTAAAAAACCTCAAAGTGAAATGTTCATGCCATGGGACCTTTAAGGCCTCCAAACTCCTGTTCTGAAGAGAGCATTCCCTCAGGTGCTCTATTGCCTACCACAGCGATGTTCAGCATGAACGTGGAAGGTGCTTAATAACAATTTCTTATAATAGACACTGATTATTAAATTCCCTATATTATTTATGATGATTTGTAATCATCACAGAAAAACACTTGAGAACCCAACAACAATCAGATACATCAAGGTAAGGCTGGGCGATACAACCAAATTCTTCTATCCCAATATAAGTAATTTCATATCTCGATAACGATAAATATCACAATATAGAATGTTTCTGGTAATTTAATAAACAGTCAATATGAAATAATTACATGGTAAAGCCTATTTTTGTATACCCCCTTACTTCAAGTATTTTCTCATTTTATTAAGAACTTTAGTGCAAAATGGAAGGATCAGAACATAAATGGGCATCCAAATGGTGTAATTATTGCCGTTACGCAGTTGAGCCGCTGGTTTTTCGACATCACAATAGAAACGATATAGAAAAATATATACAAATTTAGGTCTTTTTCCTTTCTTTTTTTAGCCCTACATCAAGGTTATCAACCACTAAAAATATATAAAGAGAGAAAAGATCAGTAAACCAATGGACATCACATGTTTTCACATCTCCTACTACTTAAGATCTACTCTTTACATTATTTTCCTACAAAAGTAATCCAGATTTATTTAATTTCCTTGTGCTTAAGAAATAATTAAATGTGAAATCCATTATAGATTTGCTATCTTGCAGTGATTGTGCCCTCAAAAATCAGTAAAGACCTTTGTGTGTGGCATTATCCAACCAGATTTGTTTGTTTAAAAACACAATACAGTTGAGATTCACATATCATATCACATGTTGAAGACTGATGATTATGCGATATAATCAAAAGCTCCAGACCAGCTACCAAATGGGCCTCGAGTTGAGGTTGTTCTGTTAACAAACTAAATATGTTGTGAGGTGAAGCTGCACTGCATCTGTGAGTGATGCCGTTTTTAGTCACACCTGACCTGTGGTGGAAGCATTAGGGAAATGTTACTAGATCCTGGCAAGGCAAACTGCCAGGCTGATGTTAACAACATGGGCACCTATTTACACATAAAAACAGGCATGAAAAATAGCCTGCTGTCACATACTAAAATATGTGAAAGGGTCCGTAGAAGAATGTATAAGTGCAGCAAAAAAAAAAAAAATATGAGTAAAAGATCAAGCTAAACAATAATCTTACCATGTATGACAGAAGACAGGATAGAGATAAGATAAACCAAATGAGGCCGAATTCCGTCACAGAATTATCCGTAATTCATCAATGGCACATACTAAAAAACTGCCGGCTATCACAACCAAAACACTTGACCTTTTGATTCATACAGTACTTTTTCATTTTATAAAGGCGGCTTTGAATGCAGGGCAGAAGCAAAAGAATGATCAATTGCCATGCTTGTTCACACAAATGTCACATATTGCACCAGGCAATCTCTGACCATCAACTGAAATCAATTTGTCTGCTGCTGCTCCGTCAGAGTAAGGCCATCAAAAGACTGCTCTGTTTGAGTGGCCTCATCCAGCTTACTGGTGGGGACAACAACAGGAAGTGGATGTGACTATTGACAGACTTTGAGTCATATCAGTACAGCCCCAGGCTCAAGTACATCTCTCGGTGCATGTGCAATCAACACGCCTTTTACTGCCATTCTGCTCGCTTCCATCAATGAGCAGAAGTGAGTTTGTGAAAGCACAGTTTATTTTTGCTCAGTGTTTTTGTTTATTGCACTGGGGTTGTGGTGCTTGTGTCACACAGTCGATGTTGGGAGGATCTTGGAGAGGGATTTGAAAAAGCACACTGAGTGCTATTCAAACTAGGGATCACACAAACTGTTGGATCTCTCTGGCATCTTAGTGTGTACTCTGTGACACAGGCACACACACACACACACACACACACACACACACACACACACATACATCACACAAACAAACTTGAGCGCACACACCACAACCAAAAGAGCAACACATGCACAAGACCGGCTCTGGAGCCACAACAGAGCGCTGCTGTTTTAATGGGAGCGACCTGTTGCTACTGCGGCCTGTGTGGAAAAGCTGGGCTGCTGCCAGCGCTGCAGCCAGCAGCCACTGAATGAACCCAGTACCCTGACAGTGGGTCACATGGTCCTCAGGCCTGTGGGCCACCGCCTGCGTGCCTGCCTGCCCTGCTGTCAGGGCGGCTTTCAATCATTCATCTTTCTGGCTCCGGCACCAGGGGCCATCCCATTCAATGCAAATCAGTTTATGCTGCAAAGATGCCACACACTGAGCCTGTCACTGGGCCACAGAGGACAGTCCCATGTGTTTATGGCAGGAAGCAGAAAATCAGGCAGACATCACCACACTACTTCCTTCATCACAGATAGATAGATACAAGTCTGTTTTTGCTCTATTTTCTGCTGCCGGTTGGGTAAACAAGAGAGTCAGCAGCTGATTTTACATTCCTCAAAGATAGAACATCACGCTCAAATATTTAAAATTAAACAACAGAATGGGAACATTGAATACGCTCACCTGGTGCTGGAAAACCGTGAAAGCAAAATTTGTTTGTGTTCAAATGCCACAATGGAACCAGTAGTAGTGTGATCTACTACACAGTGCCAAGTTCCTCTTTCAAGTTCCCTGAAAACACATCACTAATGATAAGAATATTATGGGTAGGTGTAGCGGAGAACCAAACCACAGCTACTGTAATCTTGAAAGCCAAGTAGACTCGCTGCTTTAATCCTGCGATGACATGAACAGCAACTTCTTTTATGACTCATGTTGAAAATGTATTCATTTCCATTCAAGACAAGACAAGACATGAACTAAATTATAGATAGATCACGCAGCTGGATGTATTCAAATATATACCAATCATACTCATTCGGTCCTTAAAAACAATTGTCGATAACACGCAGAATTAAACATTTGGTCGGTTGCAAATCAAATGACCTGGCTGTTGATGTGAGTAACTGACGGGATGAATGAAGCAAAAAGTAAGTTTGTCTGTGTCACGAAACTGAGAGCACTCCAGCCTGAGAGGAGTACTGTCATGTGATGCTGACAGTGGGCTACCATCAATAGAAGCGTACCCTTCTTGATTATAATACAGTACATCTAAACTCCTGCGGTGCAGACAGGCACAATAACTTTGCCTGTGTACAGGGGCAAAATTTCAAACATTCCTCAGATTCTGCATGCAACTGGTGGCCCTTTTGCGTCAACGGGGCTGCGAGGGGATTGGGTGGGAGGTGACTGGTATTTTCTAAATAGAACAGGGAGAGCCAAGTAGTCACTGGCTGCATCATTACGCCAGCTTGTTGCGTCTTCTCCAGTCACATGCCAAGTCCCCCTGCGTACACACACTGGACAGATGTAGTCTCATGACTAGTAAAAACATTTTGACACTAAAAGCGTTACGGGTACAACATGCCTGGGGACAATGTTCTCTTTCCAGACTATACAAGTAACTTCTGGGAAGCAAACAGACAGCAACATCAGTAAAGTGAGACATTTAAGCTTTGCATCTTGCATGTCCATTAAACATGTGCTGACAAACCTTTTCATTTTTGACCCATCAGTATGCTTCACATCACAGACTCTTCAAAAATAAACCTTCTTGACAAAATTACTGTAGTTAACAATGATTAAGTAAATACATGCATAACTTATCATTGTAGGTGGGTTGATAACAGTGAGGACAGAAAAACATATCACCAAAACAGCTACTCAAAAACAGTTTGCAGTTGTACAGATTACAGGGAAGGAAAAATAAGAATATAACTCTATTATACCTTTCCTTCATGACTCCCCTGGTGTGCAAACTGTGGGGAAAAAAGTCCTTGGTTCCCATTTTTAAAACCTCTAAAAAAGGGGGCATCTAATCACAATAAAAATGTACTACTTTGGATCACTGAACGTGAATGCAACAGTTACAACAGAACAGCAACAAGCTAGCAAAGCTAACGACTGTACAATTATTGCCTGGCCATAAAGTCCTCACTCAAACACGTAAACAAACGCAGTGGTAGTTAATAACAATGAATGAGCTGCTCTCCTGTTGAGCTCATTTGTTTTCATTTGCCTCCTGGGTCATTAAGTACAAGCGAAAACAACTTTCTCGTAGAGGTGAACCGTTTAAAGACTCATGACTGCAGATATGTTGGCCTGAGGGCTGTGTCTCAAAAGTGGTCATTGTCAAAAAATGAATGGTTAACTGAAGAACACTGGCTGTTGTTTGTAGAAAAAAAATAACAACGCATTATTTACTACAGGACGTTTATAAGCCCTTGACTTTACGACTAAATAACTTCTACGGCGAAGTGAAGTCAGGAAAGTAGCTCATTTCAGGTTTGCTTTTAGCGATAGAAAGGATATGGGGCCTAGCAGGGCAGCTTGGGTGAGAATAACCGCATCCCATGTAAGTACAATGGGGACCTACCCTGTCTAGCTGTCGACCTCTTGTAGTTAAACATGCGAAGGAAACGCGGACATTTACCTGGGCAGGAATTCAACAATGTGTCCGTCTCATTATAGTGAGCTGTTTCGGCGGTATATTAAGTTGATAAGTCCTTCAACAATCTGGACAAAAGTGCTCTCATTTACTCCGTTTCTTTGCCTTTCTTCCACTACACCTCCCAAACGCGCTGTCTGCAATGCCTCTGTGGCAGCCTGCTCTCCCGGGTCCTAAAGCCGACCATTTTAAGAGTCCCACTCATAGGAGGAGCGGTAGGCTGTCAGCCGTCTCATTGAAAAAAACCCTGCCGTGTTTCTATAGGAGCTTATTTGGGGCTGCGTGGCCTTGCTGAACTCTGCGTTGTTTTATCTGTGCCGGTGCTTTCCAAAATAGGGTGCTGGGACCTACAGAGGTCCCTGTAAGGGTTCCTCAGTACAATAGGGGTATCTGTTTTTTCCTTCCTGAAACATTCAGCATTAGATAATGCTACAAGACTGACTTTTTTGTTACAGCTGTTCATTAGCGATTTAATGTTTGTACTACCTGCTGTAGCCTACAATGAGCTGTAGTTAATTATCAATTCATCTGTAAATTATTTATTTGGTCTATAAAATGTCAGAAAATGTTAAATGGAAAAAATGCTCATCATCATTTCCCAAGGCCCAAGTTGGCATAGGTTATTTATATTATAAATTATTATAAAATCCCAAAATATTCACTTTACTATCATAGGCATAGAAGACCAAGAAAACCAGCAAATATGCACATTTGAGGAGCTGGAACCAGTGAACTTTGGGCATTTTGGCTTTAAGGTATTAGCTAAATTAATTTCCAATACTTTCTGTTAGAGGCTGTAGACAGTTGTGTAATACCCCTTAACATTTTATTATAACAAAATCTTATCCATAGTAATATAATCATGTAAATGTAATTTAATCATGTACAAGTAATGATGTAAAACTACTCCAAGAGCAACACAATTCCCTCAAATTGTACTGAAAGACAAATACATTTAAATACACAAACTAATACAAAATGTCCACCATGAAAAGGGGAATTCCCAAAATGTAAAAAAATAAATACACACACACACACACATATATATATATATATATATATATATATATATATATATATATATATATATATATATATATATATATATATTAAGAGAAGTGTGTATACAGTGGCTATAGATTGGTCAGTGACACTGTACAGACTGCCTAATGTCATTTTTGTGCTATCTGCCTTCAAAGCGTTATTTGTGTGGCTTACCACTTTTTGAAAAATCAACAAAAATTATAAAAAAAATAAAAGATTAAAACTCTAAGTAAATGACAAAGGATAAAGTAAAAAGTGAAATACTCCTGACAAACACTAGGCTAAAAAGGACTTCGAACTCAGATTTAAATAAGGAGGCCTGGCTTTGGTGCTTAAAAGTGTTTCAGACACGTAGCTCTGTAAACTCTAGTAAAATTATTTTGAAATTACTTTGAAAAACTAACAGGTTAGTAGTGTAGCATGGATATGATGCTACTAGTCCAGTTGTTTGTCAGCACGCAAGCAGCAGGCTTCTGGTATTGATTTGTGGCCTATTTTTGGAGACACCTGATTGGATAAAATTACAGTAGTCATGTTAAAAAAAAAGAAGACATTCTTTTACTTTGAAGTGCTGTCAGGTGGAAAAGGCCATTGACATTTGCAATAAAAGGAACATCAGCCATGAAGTGAAGTTCAGATTTGAACATAACCTTTAGATTTCTTTGTGGCCAGAGGTAAATCCTACTGAATGCACTTTTACAACCATTATTTCTTTTTTGGAACCTCAGCACATCAGTTTTATCCTGGTTGAGATGTGAACATGTTTTTTCTGGAGCTTTCTACTGCATCACATGGTCATCATCAGTGAATGGCGTAAAAGCATAACTACTGAGCTTGCATATTTACAGATCCATCTCCATGATAAATGCTCCAACCACTTATGAAAACTGTGTGAAAGCTTAAAAAAAGCTAGCAAGTGGACCTTGAATTATCATGGTTTTGTCAAAGTATTATTTCCAAGGTTAATACTATACTCTGGCTTAATATTTTAAAATGGCATCAGTTTTGTCAACAGGAGATGCAGCATAAACCTTAAGATTTATCTGTGAGGTTATATCAGATTATAACCCTGCTTGTTATACCACATTATATTTACATTCAGTCAAAAAAACTGCCTACCAGAGAGGTAAGAGTCAAATCAGTTTGGTACAGGTACAGACAGGCCAGCTCAGTCAGACTCAAAAGAAGTCAGGGATCCTCTGTATCAAATAAGGCCCTCATCTTACTTGGTCTAATATATTTTTAGATTCACATTAAATGTTTTGATAACCTCTCTCCACCCACACCATGTCTGTAATATTCCTATAACCTTGCTCTATATACAGTTGTATTTGTGATCCTTTGACGGTTTACATTCTTTAAAGACACATTAAATATCTTTGTATCTATAAGCACATCTCTTTTATCAGCTTTGGTACACTTGCAGTGAACTACAAATGTCTGTGATATAAAAAAGCAAGGCAATGCTTTTGAAAGGTTGCGCAATAACCAATAAATAATATTACAAGAACAGGAAAGCAGGGACAGCTGCCAACTTTCTCGCCGTGATGAAAAACGTATTGGCTTCTGCCCTCTGTCTCTCAGCCTCCTCTATTGTCATTTCCCCTCGTTGTCATTTACAATGTAATGTGTTCCTCACTGCTACTATGTGTCAGCCTTGCCAAGCTGTCCCTGTCATACAAATGGAGCTGAGTGAGGGTATGCCATACTTTCTGCTGCTGTTATTCAGTGGTGCCCTCCTCCTCCTCCTCCTCCTCCTCCTCCTCCTCCTCCTCGGCTGTCTCTGGTCTGGTAATGGGAATGCCTAGCCTGTTGTTTGACAGGTTCAAAGTAAAAGTAGCAAAATCAAAGAGTCAAAGTGAGTTAATAATGTTTTTCCTGTTAAAGACTCATCTGATCTCTTTTCTTGTCTGCTTGCAGTATCTGTACAGATTATAACAAACAGAACAGAACTTATTGGGCTGTTGAAGGAGAATACATGCAGCAGCAACAATTAGACACAGAAGGGCAGGAGGGCCATAATAGGGTGAAGTGGTGGGGTGTCTGACCAATACAGCATTTCCTGGCTACAGCAGTGTAATGTTGCTACAACTGTCAAATTATTTTATAAGATGTATTACCACCTGCTATGCAGCTTTGCCTACAGTGCCAAATATTCAAATATGTAATGCATAGAGAGTTTGTTGCATTGTATAATGAATTTCCCAGCTTGCCTTTCTTTAAATTTGCCATACATAAAAGAAAAGTCAGTTTCATTTATATAGCCCAACATCTTTACAATCTGTACAACATATGCCATCTTCTATCCTTTTAGACCCTTAATTCAGATAACTGACGGGGTCCAGTTGGTCGGTTAGGACAGAATTTTTTAAAGGTCCCATATTGTAAAAAGTGTGATTTACATGTCTTTTTTTATTATAAAGCAGGTCAAGATGCTTTAAAAATACTGTAAAAAGTGTCAAAACAATGCTCAGTCCATGAGAAATTGCAGCCCATATTCAGAAACGGTGCCTTTAAACAAGCTGTCAGGACTTCTGTTGTTGTGATGTCATAACTATACTATATATAGGTAGAAAGTGCTGCTACAGTGCCGTTACAGTCATTCCCTGGCTGCAATGATGCTACAGAGACGCAGAGAGCGCAGTTTCGGAAGACCCAAAAACGCTGACCAATGAGAGCAGGCTAGGGTTTTTTGTAAACATATTCTAGTAGAAACCCAAAATACAGTATGAACCTGAAAATGTGTATAATATGGGACCGTTAAATACTTTATAAAAAATGTATTAAAATGTGCAAAGTAGTGTTATATTATAAAGTCCAACAGTTTAAATCTAGCATAAATCGAGTGTGTAACGATGTATGAATACAGTATACAGTATATGTGTGTAAAGAGTGTAAAATACAAAAACAAACCAAGAACGAATATAAAGGGATACTCATTTTATTTAACCTGTATAACAGCTGTTGTGATAAATCAACCCATCTTGTTGAAGATTAAACCCACTGACCGTCAGTCATTATAACCTCATGCTGTGCAGCCAAACATTGTTCAAACTCACAACATTTTATTTCCAATTCTTTTGAAGATCCTAAACTTTTCACGCATACTGAATATGTTCAGCTAATTTTTTGTGGAAAAGTGTATAAAATTATGTTCATGACATCAAAGATATTTCCATTTGATGGAATGGTGCAGCTGTTGGGTTTAAATATTAAGAGCTGGAACAAGCTGATACACAATGCAGTCAGAAAGTGTGGCTTCTTATGACTTTAGGGGGGAAAAAAACAATGGAGGAGCTGCATGTTGAGGGGGTTTAAGATGATTTTCGATGCATAAGGATGCATTACAAGCATCCTCAGACTACACACACTCAAGCCCACCCCTATGGTGAGACTTGGTCCAGTGGGGAGAGTGATGTGGTTCAACTGTGGCTGGATGGCTGGCTGGTTGGCTGGTCAGGCTACACTGGAATGCAGGGTCTTTTGTTTGTCTGAGAGAGGAGTGGGTCAGGGGGAGAATGCCATTGATGATTGCACAGAGGAAGAAAGAACCTCCAGGAAGTGTTTTCTCTCTCCCCTCCCATTTTTTTTTTTTTTTTTTTTTTTTTTTTTTTTTTTTTTTTTTTTTTTGTGTTTTTTTTTTTTGTCAGAACCTTCACCGTGCCGAGCCTCTCTCTCTGAGGCCACGGTCCCCAGGCACAACCGCTGCTTTGTCTTGCCCTGTGAACACACACCCCTCCTCTACTGGGCGCCTACGTTTGCCAGGGAAACACAGGGCCACTGCTCCTATTCTTATCCACATTGCTGCTCCTGCATGTGTGTGCGAATGTGAGTGCTGAATGGTAAATAGTTTTTTTATGTGGCACACTCACCTGATACTTTAGTATAAACATTTAGCTTACTGGTGTTTTGTCAAAAGTTCATCTTTTTGTTTCATGCACAGCACTAATGATTTTTTTAGACCAAATAAAGAGAGTTTTTATTTAGAGAGCATGACACTGTCTTGCTTTGTGATCATCTGAACATGACTAGAGTGCAAATATCCACCCTCTGTAACAGTAACAGCCAGACTAAAAATGGAATAAAGCAGTAAGTGGATAAGAATCTAGCTGGTGGCCCCTTCCGACCAGTGGCTGCCGCCTCCTGTCACATTGCTCATTCCCCTCTGTGTCAGAAGGCTGTGAGGAGCTGCAAATGGCCCTTTCAAAACACACGGCAGCTGGAAGACAGGGCAAAGGTGACTGAAGCAGTTGGGGGAGCACAGGGAGGGACAGGAGGGGGGGCACGGGATGAGCAGCTGCAACCTCGAGCCCCTGTTTCTCCACTGTGCCACCATATACAGAACAGAGTCCGGAGACTGTGTTTTTTTTTTTTTACAATGCCTGATAGTCTAATCAAATGTTTGACTTTTTTCTCCAAACGTAGTTCACATAAACCAGCATAATGTGTATCTTCAGACAATTTAGGCTAAATAAGTCACAGCCTGGAGCTGGTTTGGTCTGAGAAAACAAAGGCACTGGGTTGTGGTGCCAGGGAATTCCACAACCCAAAGCAGGATTAGGGAGAACAGCCCTTAAAAGTTCCCAATAGTCCATTCACCCTCCAAATTAACAAAGCGTGATTTATAATTCTCAGTTTTGGATACTTTCAATATTGATTATTTGTGACAAAAGGGTTTCTTTTATCCACAGCAGACATTAAAAAAAATAAAATTAAAAAAAAAACAGGCAAGCTTTGGGGAAGCTTGTAAATCCAATTTACATTCTGGATTGGAACTTTTTAAATCATATGATCTTCAAACAGATCTGGATAGAAAATGAAAGAGCAGACATGGTGCGTTTTTTTCCCAATCAAATAACACATTTAAACATGCAACTTTAATGATTAGACTGGCTACTTGAAGGCATATTTTACAAAAGTCATCAATTGCTCTATTTGTCCGTTCCTCTACTTTGCGATAGGCTACTTCCGGATTTATCACACTGAAAGTCCCCCCCCCGTTCATGGGACAGGTGTTGTAATAAGACAGCCAATTGATGTTCCCAGTGTACTCTGCTACTTGCTGCCGCTGTGTGAGTTCACGGAGTAGTACAGAACTTATTGTAGTCGCGCGATATCGCGAGACTTGTGCCATTATCAACCTGCTTGACACACAGCAGCGCTGAGTGCAGCCTGCCTTGCCAGGGTCGGACTGAAGCTCAAGAAACGACAAGGAGAAGCGAACATCTGGCCGCACATCATGAAAGGACGTGGGAGCTTCTAGGAAAGAACACGACGAACCGGGCAGAAATAAATGTAAGTACAGTGTTTGTGTGCTTTTAAACGGAGGAAGCGAAAGTTAAAGAGTGTCCCCTCGCCTCTTCGTTCAGCGCAGTTGCTGTGAGTTCCTCTGCTGTTTAAAAGGCTCCTAGCAATGCGTTGCCCAACACGGACATGGAGCTCGGTTTACTGCGTCCTTGGCTCCCCTGTATACTCTTTACACTTTTCTTTCTCTTATTAAAATAACTGCTGCGCGCAAAATTCTACATATGCACATTTTTCTCGACAGCATCAAACTTTAATATTCAATTCACTCGACTTTTTTTTCTTACCATCTGCCTTTTCTGTTTCGAATTAACTCCTTTTAAACAAATATTTCACAGTTGTGCGCGTGTTTCTGATGAGTGCGTAAAAGGGCCACAAAGCGTTTTTATTCTCCTCCGCGGTTGTCGGCTGCATTTCTTTCCCTTTGGTGATAAATTACCCGATTAAAAGAAGTTAGAAATTCCGTGTAATCTTGTGACACTTGTGAGTCCATTCTTTTCTTTTTTACAAGTTGTGTGTGTATGTGTGTGTGTGTGTGTGTGTAGTTTAGACCGCCTAGCACAGAGTTAACATATGGCTTAAAGAGGAGCACAGCTGGAGGTAGCGTTTCCATTGCGGTGATGTCAGAGCAGCTGACTCCACAGCTTGCAGTGTAATTAGCAAACAGAGCACCAGTTTACTCACTCTGCACTGCTCTTATTTTTTCATGTTAGCCTCCTTCCCCCGATGGACGAGTGCTATCATTCCCAGTCCCGCTTGCTTGTTCTGTAAACACCGCTGTTTTCGCGTGCGATTGGGAACGCGCCTGGGCGTCACTTATCGCAAATTTTGGAAGCTCAAGAAGTAGGCTGACTTATAACAAACCCGGAATACTTCGGATAATTTGGAGAGTGGATCCGTTTACACCGTAATACATGGGTGGGTGAGCGCAGCGTAGCGTATCCTGCACCACTGGAAAGAATGTGGGATTTATGTTCTCAAGTTGGATAAAGTTATTGCTGTAGACCTTTAGGGGAATTCATTCTTTCTGAATAAAGTTTTGTATTTGTGAATGATTTCACGAACTTGTATTTTTCTGTTTTTCTTTCTTTCTTTTTTTTACAGGTTTATTGTCTTCCAGCCTATCTTTGCTCATACTTTTAAATGATTTGGCTTACGCTATTCCTCACATTGCCTCTGCTTTTGGTTACTTTGTGTCTGCCTCGCATATGCGACGGCAGCTCCGCTGTGCCCTCTAAATGGCTTCATTTCGTTTATCCAGTATCCTGTTTTTCCTGTTTTTCATCAGGTTATGAAGGAAGAATGGAGTTCCCAGACCATAGCCGCCAGTTGCTGCAGTGTCTGAGTCAGCAGCGTCACCAAGGTTTCCTCTGTGACTGCACTGTTCTTGTCGGGGAGGCTCGATTCAAAGCGCACAGAGCGGTGCTGGCCTCCTGCAGCATGTACTTCCATCTCTTCTACAGGGACCAGCTGGACAAAAGGGACGTTGTGCATCTCAACAGTGACATTGTGACAGCCCCGGCTTTCAGTCTGCTCCTTGAATTTATGTATGAGGGGAAGTTGGAATTCAGCTCTCTCCCGGTGGAGGATGTCCTGGCAGCAGCCAGTTACCTCCACATGTATGATATAGTGAAAGTGTGTAAAGGCAAGCTTAAAGATAAGGAACTCTCCTCTCTGGATGAAAAGATAAGTGAGGGTTTGGGACTCGGCTGTCTGGACAGGGAAAATTCCTCCGAAGGCGAGCTGCACAGTAAGCAGCTCATCCGGCGACAGGCCCAGACACAGTCTCAGGGGCTTCACAGAGCCCCCCCGGCAGACGAGTTTGACATGGACAACAGCGAAGTCAGGCTGGCTGTCACAGATTGTGATAGGTCTGCATGGAGCAGGCAGAAGGCAAACGGTCACTCTGGCAGGTCCCCGGACCTTGTAGGTGTCAATTATTTGTCAGCAGAGGCCGAGCCCTGCGTCCAAACAGCTGGAAAAACAAAAGCTGATGTCAGTAGTTCCACCGTATCGCTGTCCCAGAGGTCCCGGGCTTCAGATGACATGGACTGTGCACTGGATTTGTCTTTCAAGCCTCTGTCTAGCAGAGATCCCTTACACCCCTCCTACGTCTCGGGACAGCTGGCCCTCGACAGCCAGCAGCAGGGCACTGAGCCACTTGTTAAAGACGAACACGACTTGCTGTCAGAGCAGGAGGACAGTGAGCCGATGAGCCCTGAGAGCCAGCGCTTTGGGAATAGTGCCAGGAGCTCAGTGGTGACAGGGTTCGCTGCCCTCTTCCCAGGCAACAACGGCTCCACAGCCGCCCTGCTCTCCCAGGAGGAGGACCTGATGGACGAGGAGGGGGAGGCCTGCAGAGGGAGGGAGGGCGCCCCAGGCAGGGAGGTAGAGGAGAGGAGGGGTAGGCTGCTGGGGGACAGCGAGGAGGAGGAGGAGGACGACTTGGCCTCTTCAGACATCTCCACCTCCAGCGGGGTGCTCCTGCCCCCGGGGCAACAGGTGTGTGTGTGCCCCCTCTGCAGTAAAGTCTTCCCCAGCCCCCATGTGCTGCAACTGCACCTCAGCTCCCACTTCCGTGAGAAGGACGGCGCTCGCTCCAAGTTGTCCCCCGACGGCTCGGTCCCCACTTGCATGCAGTGCAACAAGACCTTCTCTTGCATGTACACCCTCAAGCGTCACGAGCGCACACACTCCGGCGAGAAGCCATACACCTGTGGCCAGTGTGGCAAGAGCTTCCAGTACTCCCATAACTTGAGTCGGCACGCTGTAGTCCACACACGCGAGAAGCCTCACGCTTGTAAGTGGTGCGAACGGCGCTTCACCCAGTCTGGGGACCTCTACCGCCACATCAGGAAGTTTCACTGTGGCCTTGTCAAGACTCTCGCCATTGGATAAAAGACCTCTCACCAGTGCCATGACACAAGACCAAATGTCGTTTCATACACTGAAAACTACTACTGAACACTTTCCCCATTAGTACACACACGTTGGCAGGTTGTTGGAGATGTTTTTGGATTCTACCCCATGTGGCATTTCTCAAGTTAAAGATGTAGCAATGTTAAAAACTGGAGCTGTTTTCTGTGTCACAGGCATACATGATGGTCAGAAGCAGACAGTTGAAGGTGCACAGGCTGTTAGGATAAACATGGGTGCTGTGAAACCCAAGCTGGATCTGTATGGACGAAGGTGAACAAATCAGATGATGCACTTGTTTCTCTTTTGTTTGTGTCAATCTGTTGAGTTAATTTAAGGAGTATATTTGCTGAAAGAAAAAGCATCCTATGTTCGTACCCTATGGGCAAATGGGTGATAGCTAATGCTAACACATGTTAATACAATCGTCAGAGTGAGTGAGACTTTTATTTGTGCACATGGGAGATCAGAACCGTCCGCAAGTAGCAATATATGATTTTAAACTCTTATTATTATTATTATTATTATTATTATTATTATTATTATTATTTATTTTTTGGGATTTGTTTAGTCCTTAACAAGTAAACTACTATAAGGCAGCAAAACTAATGAAGTTTGACTACTGGAAGTATAACTATTTTTTTTCATGGAAGTAGAATTTTTGTTTGGTTGAAATGAAGTTGGTTAGTTTTATGTTGTTTATAACAAGAGGCAAGCAGACCATCATATCACCATATTTCCTTTCTTTTTTTGTTGCCTTGGGGTGAGATACCAGCTCTTTAGTTGCTAATGTATGTGAGCACATATCGATGGAACGGCCTTCTAATTTGCTACTTAAAAATAAGTTGTATAATCAGAGGAAGGATGGAGAGTAGTCAAAAGCTAATGCCTGTAACACTGGTGCCTACTAAAATGCTTATCACTTCACCTAGTGTACTTACTTAGACAAGAATGAGAAATATCACTATGCCTTCTTGTAAAGTTCTGTGAGTTTTCAGGCCTTTAAAAAAAAAAAAAAGAAGAAAAAAATCTGGAGTACACTCCACATACCAGGCGGTAACAAAGGTAATTGTCTACTCTGGAATGCCAATTGATCCATGTGCGACCTTAGTTAAATCATTTACAAGAATGTAATAAAAGTGCGTAAATAAAGCTCTCGTCAATTAAATAGTTATTGACTTGTTTGGGTTAAAAGAAAAACGGTTGCCGGTAAATGACCTTGTTATTTCGTGGTATGGCGTAAAGGGTACACTGACACGGTGTTTAGGGCAAACCCTCAGCAGGCAGGGAGGGAAGGAGGGAGGGAGGGAGACAGGTGGATAGTCAGTACTTTGTTGGTGTCATCAAAGCTGCGCTCCAAGTGCCATTCAGCTGAATCTACTGACTTTTCGTTCTTTGAATTAACCTTTTCACATCATAATATCTTCTTACTGTACGTGTGTACGTTACTACTGATGAAGCTGGAGCCTTTAGAGATGCTTCTCCTTGAAAGAATCTTTGGGCAGGAAATGTATTTCTTGTGTCTGTTCACATAGATGCTATCTGGATTCTTAGCAGGGGGCGTATTTGTCTAATCTGTCCTGAGAAGACTTGACCAGAATTTATTTATTAGTTTGACTTGGTTCAGGGTTTACTGTAGGTGTACTTCTTTTTCTATAAGCTTGAAAGACGCTGCGTCTTGCCTAGCGATCTTGGTACTCATTAACTGGTATTAGGGCTGTCTGTTCGTTTTCTCTGTGCAAATCGAGTTCATGTAATGGTATTTTAATATACCGTGTAGAAATCTCTGCTGGGTGTTCAAGATTTGTCACATGGAACATAGAGAAGCACTTGTTTTAAGCATGCATATAGTTTCAACACTATTGTCTAGGCTGCTATTTCTTACTATATGTATATTTAATGTAAATATATATTCTATTTATCAAACTGTTTTTGTTGTTCCGTGTTACAACATGTGTAAGGTGGAGAGAGTCAGGTGTCTTATCAAGACTGCAGTCTCTTAAAAGTGTCACGTCTTCCCCAAGGAGTTTGGTTCCTTCCCCTAGGAAACAGTTGTTCACAAGCACAGCCACACTGATACGGCACTGGCTACCTATAGAAAGGAGACAATACAGGCATTGTGCCCCCCCCCCCCCCCACCACCACCCAGGTAATTCTTAAGGGATCATTGTGTATCTCTGTGCTAGCTGTGGGGAGAAAAGGCAGTGTAAGTCTCTCTTTGCACTTTTCTGTATTGAATGGAGCCATTGGAATGTGAGAAATGTATTTAGCAAAGGGAGACCAAGGACACTGTAAACAGGTGTATTGTTTTGGAGGCATCAAAGAACAGCCCCACATCCCGGCATGCATTAGATAAATGCTTCATTGTTCATCTACATGGAGGAGATACCACAGTAATTTGATTGCACATCCATCAGGAGCATATCAGAATTATCAGAGAATTGTTTTCCAAGTGCTAGATTTAAAAACACTAAAAAATATGTCTGGCAACTGTGACAATACATGTCAAATGTAAGTGCTGACTACCTATCCATTTCAGTGTAGCCCACCCTAAGGTGTTTTTTTTTTATTTTTTTTATGTTAATTATCAAGACTTCTTTCAGGACGAGTCAAAAGCATTTTCTCTGAGAATGACCGCAATCTGTTTTCATTCTACTCCCTGACCTGCAGTCAGCGATGGGGCTTGAATGTACAAAGCTTGTGCGTTACTTTACAAGAAATGTGATCTGGCTGTTGCACTAACACTCGTGCCGTTCGCATACCCTGAGAGTTTAATCACTTCAGTAAGAACAATACATGTCAGATACATAGCTGTTGTGTAGTGTTAATAATGTCTATTTCAATCAGAACACAGGAATGTAGATTTTGTCACTGTTTTTAGTTTTTTTAAAGGAACGTTTCTTATATGGTGCAAGTTAAATTGCTTGATTCTTTAATGTACATGTGTACAGAGGTAGAAAAACTAACGATATGTGAAGAATTTCTTTTCTTTTTATTGTTTGCCGTCTTTATTTATACCTCCAGAATGATCACCAAATGTGCCTTGTAGACACGACTAGGTGTTGCATCTGGAGAAGCCCTTTTTCTATATTGTACATGTTTGCCCTTGTCTGCGGCGGTAAAGTTCACATCACAGCAACAAAAACCCATTGAAGTGATTCACAAGTGTTGTTCCTGTTTTTTCTATCATGTCAATAATCTGAGTAACGAAGTTTTCAAGTCCATTTCTTTTTTTGCTGCTTTGCAAGAGATTACATTTGAGATTTATTTGACCATTTTTGTGAATAAATCTGTTTGTGTTGAACTGAAGACATGCATTTTTGTGATTTGGCTTTTAGTAGCCAATACTACTGGGAACTAACAGTCTGTTTATTTAGTTAATGTCACTGTTGAATGTGAAACACTTGAGATTTTGACTGTTGACTTGTATGGAAACGGCGCTACTCTTGATCGAGGGCTACGTATGTTTGCCTAACTCATGCTGTATGATCTTTAAGTAAAAAAAAAAAATTACTTTACCAATACTGGAATTTTGTCCTCTGCAGGTTACAACTGTGAAATTGTGTATAATCATGAGAAATATTTATTATTGCATTTGCTTCTTGTGCAACGTTTGACTGTCTCAGTTCTAATTTGGTAAAGGAAAAAAAGCTTCTAAATGTCAAACGAAAGTCTTTTTAATAGAATTTGTAGAAGTGCCATTAGAATTTAATATAATTTTTTAATAAAGGTATATTTTATAGTAATCAACTGCTTCAGTGTTAGTGGTGTAGAGATTAGAGGACAATCTTTATGCAGAATTGACATTGCTTAGATACTGAGGCAATTTACTCTTGATCTATAACTGTATGTGCATTTTCTTTGTTTGCGCTTTTGGAGTGTGCTTGTGTGCGTGTGCTGTGGAAATGTGACAATCTTGATTTAGATCTTTCTTAAGATTATGCATAGAATTAAATGGAACAACTTTCTCTCTTTGTGTGGATTTTATTCATTTACCAATCTTTTTTTTTTGCACTCGCATTAGTTTTCACACAAGTCAATGTATCAATTTCAGACAAAATACTTTAAGCACAAGATGAGCTTTGAATTTAATAAGAAAAGTCAAAGTAGACTGATACACAGCAGCAACAATCGGCCAGATAGCGTGTGTGTGTGTGGGCAGCACTGCAATGTGTACAGAGACAACAGAAAGTGATAATACTGCTGGTCTTACAGGCCCTATCCCTCTGAAACCATAAACTCAGCTCAAGGACAGAGCAATTTCAAGCTGGGCTCCTATTGTTCCTGACCTGTTGCCAATACTCTCCAAAAGAGATAAACCGGAGATAACAAAGCCAGCTGACTTTGTTCTGTAATTATTACTAAAACTTAACTTATATCTTCTACACACACTCACACACACATCTATTTGTAAGTAAACAAACCTACCAAATGTGTGTCTACTTGAGGGATTCATGCCCATTCACTGGACATTTTCAATGGCGAGAACTTTTAATTATTTCCCCGCTGCACCATGAAAGAAATCCAGCTGCTCTGCTACGTGATCCCAATGGGGATGTGCTCGGGTTCCCACCACCCTCCCCCAATCCCAGCTCACCCCTTCTGGGAACGCCATATAGACAAGGGCCGCATCCAACTGCCCCTGCCCCCATTTATCCTACCTCCACCCCCACAGCCCCCCAAACCACGGCCCCAAACCTCGGCCTCATCCCACCACTCTATTGTGTGCATGGGTAGTAGCTCAGCCAGGCTATTGTCTGGCCCAGCTCCACAGCACGTACTTTATGCACAAACAGACGACACAGCGGCGCTAGCCAGGCAGCTCCAACATAAAGAAAACAATGTCCTCCCAAGATCATTCATAAACACCCTGAACAGCCCCAGCCAGCTCACAGTAAATAAGGGCCCTCTGCAATGCTGTGGCCACCTCACACTGTAAACATCCACAGCAGCAGGCCTCAGAGCGCTCGCTGGCACCAACATCTCACATCTGCCTAACGGGATCCAGGGCTTAGACAGCCTGGTGTGTGTGCTTTTCTTTATGGATCCAAACCTTCACATGGAAAGTAGGGGCCATGTGATAGGGCTTAGCTGCAGGGTGACGAGCTGCGATATGTGCAGTGTAACTCGATGGTGTAATAAAACATTCCTCTCAGAGGCTCAAAGCCTGGCTCATTTGGCTGTGAGTGGTTTTGTGTGTGTATGTGTGTGTGTGTGTGTGTGTTTAGAGGTACTTGAGAGAAGTTGAGAGGAAAGTTGTAAGTGTCCACCACCTCAACAAGGCCAGCGGTGGGAGCCCTTGACCTCTGAAGGGACGGACTGCCAGGGACAGCTGGTGTGGCCTGTGTTTATTTATTTATTTCTTAACAAAGGACAGGTGGTCACACTTGAAAAGGGCACACAAACAGTCACACATGCGCTTGTGTACAGATAATGCGCGCGCGCGCACACACACGCACGCACGGGTAGTTTTCTTCTCTCTCCGTATGAACACACATGCATATGGTTATCATCCACTTAATTTTGGAGGTGCAATTCTTTTGACTTTCAGAAAATCACATTGTGTCCAAGAATAATTCCCAATTAATAATATTTAGTGTGGTGTAAAAAAACAACCTCAATATGTGACCATTATTGCGAACTTGTAAGGCTGCGTTCACATTTGAAGCAGTTCTTAATCGCAATCTAAAGCTACAATCAATTGCTACAAGTGCATAAATACATATCAACTAGTGCTCTCACACTGGGTTTGCCTTTTTTGGAGTGGCTCGCCCTAACAGTGCCAAGACAGTGTGTCCTTGGTCCACTATACAGCTGTCACTTACTCACACTCGTTGACGCATATTTATAGCAGCAGCATCACTGGGCTTGACGCTTGCCACACTCAGATCACAGCTGGTCCCCACAAGAATGGGTGAAAGACAAAGCCACGTGCTCCCGCTGGCCGACTGCAGTTGGTCCTGTCTGGAGCGCCGTGGGTGATTATGTGGCCCCCTTCTCATCACAGACACCCAGCCCATACATGCACCAGGGAGAAGATGAGGACCATTCGTGGGAGGGCGGAGGGAAGCACACCGTGACCCTTTTTTTTTTTTTGTGTCTCCTTTCTTTTAATGTCACGGAAGGGGATTGTGCTGAAAACCTTGACAGCTGTGCTATGTTGTTTTGAAGGTACATAAACACATCATTATGGAGTTAACAGAGATCAGGGAGGGGAGCCTGAGCATCAGCATTCTTCCCTCTAATAAGTTAACAATGAATATGATAAATGTTTTGGATGACAGACAGGCGAGTCCTGTCTAAACCACGTCTGTAATGTTCTGTATCTGAAGTCCCAGTGAATTTTTTTTACTCATTTTTTAGATTTGGGAGACATACAAGACAAAGGGATACCTGTATCACCAATACTATTTTCTTTAAATATTGAGGCAATAGCTGAGATTAAACTGTGTGAACGGTGAATGAATGAATCACGAGGTTGTGTTCTTTGCTTTTCTCCCCTTTCTTCTAGATGCAAGGGTACTAAAGGGAGGTCCCATGCAATAATGCATCACAGGAAATTGGCTGAAACAACTTTCTGATGGTCGACACAGGGCTTCAGAACAGCGTTACTCAGCTGGTAAGACAAACTCATCTCCCAGGTCAAACAGGACCAGGGGGATGCTCACTAGACTTTGGAGGAGAGAATAGAGGTGACTAGGAGGTCAGTTCTCAGTGTAACCGTAACCATATGTGTCCATGTACAAAATGTTTGACAGACTGACAAAACAACACATTTAAAGTGAATTTAAAAGTTGGTAGAGCGGGCGCCCACATATAGAGGTTTACTCCTCGATGCAGCGGGCCCGGGTTGGAGTCTGACCTGCGGCCCTTTGCTGCATGTCATTCCCCCTCTCTATCCCCCCTTTCATGTCTTCTGCTGTCCTATCAAAATAAAGGCTGAAAATGCCCCCCAAAAAATCTTTACAAAAAAAAGTGCATGTCTAGCTCTACCTCAAAGTTATCATTAGGCAGCACATCGTAGAATTCTGGATTAAGTCAGAGACAACGGATCATTTCAAACCTTCACTAGTAATATAAGTAGTATAGTATAAGTAATATGAGTAACATATCAATAAATATACACTTGTTGGAAATGTGGGTTACTTGTTGATTTGATATATTTTTAATAAAAAAGTACATTCCTACATTTGAGAAGCCAGAAATAACAAATATTTAATAACTTTACTCAATAAACCTATTATACAAAAAAAAGTCTTCTGTACAAGTGTTTGACAGCCACTTGTGAGTTCCTTAAAGTTTTATCAAGAAATGTGCAGACAACTTGACGCCTTGCCTGCCAGCAGCTGTCTGTTCATTCAGCCAGAAATCAAGTGATGCCCTCTAACGCCAACTGCAGAGCTCCCCAAAGACTGGAGCCACAACTGGCCTGCTGAGCAGGGGATGTGACTCAACAGCTCATCGGCACACTTGCAGTAAGCTCCAGGAAATGCACTCATCCAATCCAACATCTTTAACACAATGTCATGTGATTGATGTCTATAAAGCAGTGTTCGGGACATCTGCCACCAAGAACAATTACTCACAGTGTACAATACCTGACCCTGAAAGCAGCCATCATCAGTGCCTGAGCCAACACAAAGTGATGACTGCCCCTCAAGGTCACATCCAGATGGGATAATTGTGGCCAAACTGTGCTGCAGAAGTCCTGCTACTGTTCAACCTCTGGGTCTTCTTTTTAATAAAAATACATTTGATTTAATAAATACATTTGATAGCAGATTCTCAAGGTCAGTCGTGACATGCTGGATGGGAATTTAATTTTCATTGCCAAGCCAAAACTTTCACACTCAACTAAACGGCTGAAAATATGCTTCTTTAGCATAGTGATAAGTGTGTTCTTCCAGCGAGGAAGCAGGGTTTATGCATTACCCTGAACATGGCCCAGACTGAAAGGAACTCATCCCTCAGCTGATACCTTGAAGTGTGCTGCCACCTGCTGATGTATCTACAAATCATTTGGTTGGTTGGGTAACTTTTTAAGCCAATTGGCTGATTTCCTTTGTTCAGACATCCAATTTTGTTTCCTGCATTATTCAACAATGACCTTACTGTGCGCCTACAGATGACAACATTTAACTGTATACAAAATTGTTTAAGTTTATTTCAGTCACTTTTGGAATGCAATACATAAATACATTGAGATTACATAAAAAAAGAAAGAAAAATCACAGGTATAAAATGCAGTCTAAGTAATATCATGTGAGGCAACTACGTATATTCGAGGATAAACTCCGGATCACTCCGTTGGTCTCTCTTTACGTCGAGCAACTGCAGCACAGTACTTCATCATATTGTCCGCTGTAACTGGGGATCAAAAGAGAAAACATTTTACATACATTTATTTAACAAACACTTTCCTCCCCATACTACTCACATTGTGAGCAGTTTGAGTTTCGGTGTCTTGTTTAAGGCATGAAGTGGAAAGGATATTGAACCACCAACTCTTAATAAGGCTGCGTTCACATACAGTCAGTTGGTCAGGAAAACACAAGTCTTCCCATTCAGGGGAGTGCTGTGGCGGTGTGGCAGCTGAAAAGAAAACGCAGCTTTCTGTGACAAAAAGTTGAGACCGATTCATCTTTTGAGATCCGCTAACCAGACACCACCCTGCAGTGTCTGTTTGGAGGCGGTGTGAGAGTCCCGTACAGTAAACCTCACTGGCTCCATCGCTGCCACAAGAATGCAGTAAACCGCCCAGGAGTTTGTATAACAGCTGACTTTTGCTGCAACAAGCTCCAGCACAAAGCACAGTCGCACGGCTTTTCTTTCCCTCTCTGTCAAAGGAAGCTGCCTTTATTTGCGGTCAGAAAAGTTGAGATCTATGAACGAGCTGACAGAAAGTCTACTTGTGCTACTTTGGGGTTTAAAAAGAACACAGCAGGACATCATACAAATGGGCGGCGAATCACTGGACCGATTGGTCTAGTCCGAGTGAAGCCTAAAACCATTTTACAGTTGTGCGGAGGCTCCACGCAGAGCTCTCGCCGTAGCCTACGTAAGTGGCCTGATGTCTATACTTGTGTGGCGTCGAGCCGGCATGTGTGTTTTGGGAGTGTGTGATAGAGCGAGGGAGAAGTGAGAGAGTGACCGCGATTAGCTTTGGAGCGAGTACCGACTCTAGAGTCCTAGTGAGAGAAACAAAGTATCTCCCCTGTGCTTTCTGACCAAGGTGGGAAATATGTAGCAGGAAAAGTTCACCCTCTCCTTGATTTCACGTAGTTTATGGAGAAGGAGAACCGGGAAATGAGTCGGGGGGGAAATGCAACACTACCAAGCCTCGGCTGAGTGACGTGTCGATGCGACGTGTAGTTCCATTTTTCAAGAGGTGCGCGTCAAGCTACAGCGTAAGGGTCCGGCATAGACGCAGAGGGGTCTGCGGGTCTATGCCGTCGATTTTACGCACGACTATAAAATGGCCTTAATTGCTGACCTGCTCTACCACCTTAGCCACAAAATGTGATGTCTAAAGCAAGGCAAACTATTTAAAAAAGGAACACACACATGCTGCACCAATGCAAAAGGTGCATTCAATGGAATGGTAAACCCTTCAGGGAACAAGGCTTACAATGATAATGGCTCCTGCTCACACACGAGTAACTGAATAGAAACTATTCAGTAATGGCTTACATGTCTGATAAAAATAACTCTTGTACCAATGCCCCCACCAAAAGTTATTTAAAGCATCAAATACTCACCCAGTTGGCTTGAAAGGTGGCTGTAAAAGTGTGTAGTTTGCTTCTTCATACTCAAAGATGAAGAAGCAGCTATTTACCTGCCTGCTTCTGTTGCTTTTTGATGTCTTAGCATCCAGCAAATTCACTTTCGGGAGCTCCGTTTGCAACTTCCTGGCACTACCGCCAAAACTGATTGGAACCCAACAAGGTTCCAGGTTGAGTGGGGTCATGGTTTTGGCCTGTCTACGAGTTATTCAAACATGCGATTTTCTTTGTCAAATACAATAAATCTATGACTTTTTTGGTCCACTGACATGTATGCATAAAACCCTACAGCACTGCAGTCTGCTGCCAGAGAGGAATACCCTTCCCAGAACAGGTTAGAAAGAGCTTGCACCCCAAATCTCATAAGCATGTCTTTAATAACAAAGAAAGCAATTTTCCAAGTGACATCCAATTAACCGCACAATGTACAGTCTGAGTTTAAAAAGGGATCTAAGTATACTTTACGACAACTAGAAAAGAAAGAAAAATACCGCAGCTGAATTCCAGCTAAAGATGCACTGAAATGTCTTTAAGAGCAATATTTTCCTGCCTACATTAGCTGATAAAGATATTGCATTTTAATGACACAATAACACAAATGCAAGTCCAGAAGAGACGAAGCTTTGCAGACATGCCTAGTTTTTAAAATATGAATTCTATAACTAATTTGACAGTTGTATCTAGGGCTGGACGATTAACCAAAAATGTATCGACACTGAAATTCTGAAGCTGTTATGGACGCATTTTTCCCCATGACTATAATTCGATAATCTATTCCTGTTGATGGGCCTATTTTCTCCTTAAAAACATTCTACCGCGGGTGTAGTCACGTGACTTTGCCCGGACCAGTCAGCCGCATGGAAAGCATAATGGAGGATAACTCAAACACAGAGTCCGAGTCAACTGAGCAACTTGTGCCCAAAAGAAACAGTCAGTCGTCTGGAAACATTTTGGCTTCAGAAAATATGATTTAGAACAAAGTGATTAATTATTAATATATGCTGTCACAATTAGCCATACATAAGGATTACCAATAACACTAATGTAGAGACGGCTTTTTAAAAACACATATGCATAATACTGTATACATGTATTATGTCTGTGCATTAGTATGTGAGTGAACTGATAGAAAAAGGAAAATCAAATTTGGACTTACTCTATGATGGTGCAGACAGAGCAGCAGAGGCTGGAGCAGCTGGAGCACTGTCGAGTACAGGAGGAACAGGCTAGACGGTCACATTGGGAGCATGGTGTCCTGGACCCCTGGCTCTTGTGACATACACAGCAGCCTGTAGGAGCCCCTGGTGCACCTAGAAAAAAAGCACACATCCATAAAGCACACTGGGTGAGCATTTAGCATAAAAACATAACCAAACCGAGCATCCAAATCTGTGACAACCCTGACACCTGCTGACGAAACGCATGAACTGAACTATCCATCAGCTTTTGGCCTTAAGAGTAAAGTGACCTCTTGTACTCTAAGACAAAAACACTCCTGTAATTGCAGTTGAGAAGTGATCTCTCTTTCGTCCAGTTCTGAAAAACAAAAACAGTGTGTGTGTGTGTGTGTGTGTGTGTGTGTGTGTGTTTTGCAGCCCTCAGTACCCAATGATTGTGCGTCAGATCCTTATTACCCAGTAAAACAGGGAAATTTGACCCAATTACATTCAGCAAGTATTTAGGTGGTCATTAAAAAGGGTAACTACTGTTTTTTTCAACCCTATTTTTCCTATATATTTGTGTCTAAGTGACTGATGGAACAACAATCTTTGAAATTGGTCTTAAGTATTAAGCAAGATAGCTGCAGTCGGCAGCGGCGAAACGAGCTACAATCAGTGAAGGCTTGTCAATAGAGGGCGCTGCCCCCCATCAGTATGATGGAAATATTTGTATACAAAAATGAAATAAAAAATAAAAGTTTACTCATGCGATGTCCTGGCTGGTAGTAAGAGCCTCAGCATTTAAAGGGATACTTCACCGATTTAGCATTCAGCTTTGTATCAGTAGAAACCCGATAGTATTTCTGAATGACCGTGCCTCCCTCCCTCATGTCCCCCTGAGACGAGAGATCTCTGCATTTGGGGCCTGGAAAAAAAATCTTCCGATGACGTAAAATGACGATTTTTGCGTCATCGGAAGATTTTTGGGCCAGAGGCAAGGACTACAGCCAGTAGTAGGATCTACTTCTGTATGTTTTCAACACGCCCACAGGGGGTTGGACTGCAGAGTCTCGCCGAGGTATTCCGAATGAAAACGACTGTCAGCCATCTTGAATCTTCGCTAAACAGGCTCTCGGTTTTCAGCAGAAAACATTAACAATTATCTGCATTCAAACTACCGGACGTGTGTACCACCGGGATACATCGGTACAGATCGGAGAATATGGAGGAAACGTTATTACAGACGCAATACTCGGCACACTACGCTGAAGCGCTTCGCACGGAGACCAGCGGTGTCGCTCAATGCCGCCGGCGGCTAGGGGACATCCTCATCGGCTAGGTGGAAAGCTAACGCTAGCTGTCCACCTGTCCCATCCATCCTGCTTGCAAGTGTCTGCTCATTAAACAAGCTGGACTACATCCTCCTTCAACGAAACTCCTGCTGTGTTTTTGTTGTTGTGGAAACATGCCTGAACAACAGTGTACCGGAACCGGGACTATCCAGCTACCAGGCTGCTCTCGCCGGCCCGTGGAGGTGGGCTGTGTTAAACGGACTGGTGTAGAAATAAAATCCAACTAGCTACTGCTAACTGCTGGTGGAGCTTGTGACTGTTAAATGCCGACCATTCGACATTCCACGCTAATTCACGCCTGTGTTTATACTCAGTGTTTAGCTACACCAATGCTAGTATGCGTTAGCTGAACTTTACGGATCCTGCTTGCAAGTGTCCGCTCATTTAGACCACAAACTGGACTACATCCAACTTCAACGAAACTCCCAACGTGAGTTGAGAGACTGCTGTGTTTTTGTTGTTGTGGAAACATGCCTGAATAGTGTACTGGACTGTCCAGCTACCAGGCCTGCTAGCCCTCCGAGCTAGAGATGCTCTGTCGCCAGGTAAAAGAGGTGGGCTGTGTTAACACCGAGTGGCGCAGAAATGTGGTGATTTGTATCCATTTAACTGCTAACTGCTGGTGGAGTTTGTGACTGTTAAATGCCGACCATTCTACATTGCACGCTAATTCACGGCTGTGTTTATGCTCGGTGTTTACAGCCCACCAAGCGCTAATGCCAGTATGCGTTAGCTGAACTTTACGGAGCCTATAAAGTGTGTGTACTAAATGTAGCCTGTTTCGTATGTCGTTTTTATATAATCTCGTTGAGTCACGATGAAACGTTGTTTCATGTATATGGTTGAAATAAAACACGCTTGAGTTGAGTTGAATGCCTCGGTCTGTCTGTGAAGCGGTAGGCGTGGCTTGGGAGTGGACTCAAAGCAACGAAGCAGGTGCATTCTGGGATTTGGTGTTTTTCATCCATATAAGACCAAAACACATTTTCTGGCTTTTTTCGGCCTAGAAGGCACCAATTTAAATTTTTTTTTTTTCACATTTCTACTACATAAGTGACCCAATTTAAAGATATATTCAGCTTTCCAGCGGTGAAATATTCCTTTAATAAAAAAAATAAATAAAATGGCTTTAATTAGTTAACTATTCTATGTTTTAATGTGTTTCATGGGCAGGGATGCTGGACAAATGGATGTCTATCTGAGTCCTTAAACTTTTGGCAAGCATGTGATCTGAAGCTGGTCTCTAATTGGTTTCTTAAAAGATTCTCCTCCGGGCGCAGCTTTCCTTGTCGATGTAGACAGAAATTTTGTGGAGCAGACAAAAACAACGTGCAGGAAACATTTTTTTGAGTTCTCTGCAGTCAGCTACAGCTGAGTCCGTTGCTAGTGCATACAAGACTCAGGTGACTTTGACCCCAATACGGTCAGAGAAGAAGGAGCCCTGGCCATGCTACTGGAGGATCAGGATTTTAAGTTCTTTCTGGAACTTCATCACCAAATCATGCCACATGTAGACTTCCTCTATGCCAAGCTCCAGAAGAACATAATTGATTTCGGTCCACATCAAAGGGAGCATCCAACAGGAAATACAAAAAGATCAGGTAACTGTAATATAATTATTTGCTTTCTCTCATTATTAACTCTCTTGCCAATATTATAATAAATTCTTTGTCCATTGCAGAAACTCTCTCCATTCCATTGGAGAGCCAAACAGTGGTTCTCAGGCCAACAAAGAGGCGCCGGGCGCTCAGTCCAGAAGACCGTGAAAGGATCGCAGCGGAGGGGAGTTTGTTATAGAAATCTGTCAAAATACCATTTTATATTGTTGTGCTGCAGAGATGTCCTGCCCACATATCATATTCTACAGACTCAAGAAAACATTTGTTTGGTATAAATACTTATAAAAATCATAAATTTAATATTTTACAACAGCAACCTGAAAAGAATAAATTGGCAACATAAAAGTCACTATCTTCTTAGGTTTGTAACTTGAATCTTGTATCATATTGTCTCTCTTCTTAAATACAAAATACATTAGTTGTTTAATCAAGTGGTGCTGGTTTTGCCCAGTTTCAAAGTACTGCTTTGTATTAATTTGTTCCCCCCCCCTCACCAAAAAAAAATAATCACCAGCTGCCACTGGCTACAATGTATATTAATGGGCAATTGTCCAGCTTGCATTTACCTTCACAAAAGTGCTTGTTTTGTAACTGACAGGCTAAGATGAATATTCTAAGTGTCTGACAACGTTATGGAAAGGATTTCTAAGGAGACAGACCTTTCTGTTAAAGAGGAAGATCCTTTTTTAAAACATTATGCGAAATTACACTCGCTAAACCCACCAGACTCCATGTAAACAGTAATTTTAGCATCGTAAAATACACTTCGAAGTCGACAGAAACTAAATAAAACTATGAAAAGACGTTTTGGGTCTTCTTTCCACTTTTCCAACCATCACAACTGTAGTTCTGGTTGAAATAAACAGTTTACTAATTTACATGTGAAAATAGGTTGCTCTATACACGCTAAAAGTATTGCTTTTTTTTTTTTTTTAAATAGAGTCTGGTGGGTTTAGCGCTAGTGACTTCAGAGCTGTTTCTGGTTAAACAGAAACATCTCAAAGAAGTTTTAAAAAAGGTCCATCTCTGAAGGAATCCTTTCCATGATGTTGTCAGTCACTTAGAATATCGATCTGAGCCTGTCAGTGGTAAAACGAGCACTTTTTTGAAGGTAAATACAAGCTGGACAATTGCCCTATTAACTTACATTATAGCTTGTTTCACCGCTGCCGACTGCAGCAATCTCACTTAATACTGGACCAATTTCAAAGAATGTTGTTCCATCAGTCACTTAGACATACAAAAAAAAAACTTCAAAAAATAATTAGGAAAATAGGGTCCAGGTTAAAAAAAACTAAACAAACAGTTACCCTTTAAAAAGGACAGATTTGATAAAATGTGAACCTATCTTTAATTGATAACGAACCTTCAGTTTTGGACTTTGTAACGGTCTTGTTTGGAGAGGTTCAGTGAGTGCTTCAGGTACTCTAAAAAGATCCACTTTTATTGGTTGCCTTTAGTATGTTTTGGAGGACCAAGGTACTGCTCTGCTTACATCAATAGATGTCACTGTTCTTACATATTTTTAGACTACTATATTAGAGTCAATCCCACCAATGTTTTCTGTTTCAGTGACTACCATCTGCCCTGTCATAGATTGTGGACCTTGCCCAAATGGGTTTACACTAACACCACCAATACCCGCCCTGCATAGCAGCCCAATTGGTTGAGGTTAGGCATTGACTTTGAGTGGTTAAACACAGTATAGTCCATTGGTCAGGGGATAGGACCTGAAAAATTCAGGTTCCGGTACATTGCACAAGCATGGATGCCTGGCCAATCCTAGCGCTTGAATGCTATGCAGGGCAGATCTTGCCAAGAAAGCCAGTGGGATTTAATAATAACTTGTGGCTGGGGGTACCTATTGGAGTAGGGTTGTACAGTGAACTCATGGTCATGTTCAAGGAAAACAGTTTGAGATGATTTAACCTTTTTAACACATCTTGCTGGAAGTAGCCATTAGAAGATGCACTGTGGTCATAAAGAGATGATATGGTCACCAATAATACTCCGGTAGGCTGTGGTGTTTAAACAATGCTCAATTGGCAGTAAGGGGCCCAAAGTGGGCCAAGAAAACATCCCCCAAACATTACACCAGCAGCAGCCTGAACCGTTAACACAAGGCAGGATGGATCCATGCTTTCATGTTTACACCAAACTCTGACCCTACCATCTTCATGTTCAAAAAGTTCCTTAAATCACATTTCTTCCCCGTTCTAATGCTTGGTTTGAACTTCAGCAGGTCATCCTGACCATGTCTACATGCCTAAAGGTATTGAGTTGCTGCCACGTGATTAGCTGTTTAGATATTTGCGTTAATGGGCAGCTTGACAAGTGTACCGAATATATTCCCTGTATACTATTCTTGAAATAGATGGATGAATGTTTGGCTGGCTACTGTGATTGCTGAAGGGGACACACGTATCCTTTTATTTGACACATCAGAAAAGATTTGTCATGCGGTCTTGCAGTGTTGCCATTCCTGAGTGTGACAACATATTTTTCTCAAAATATATCTGGAGTGTAACTTAGTGATCCTTCCACCTGCCTATCCGTTCAGACTCACCTTGTGCAGCGTTTGCTCTTGTCAATCTCCCATCATGTCCAATCAGTGTCTGTCCTCTCAGCAGTGTCTGGCTGCATGCAGGTGTCTCAAAAAGTCCAGTGGGCTGCGGATCGGTGCATCTCTCCTCTCCAGTCCATATTTTGCCCACCACAGCCTTGGCACCGTTGAAGAGCAAGTTCTTTGTCTTTGCTATAAGAAAATATAGACGTGACTAACTAAGCTGACCACTCCGGGGAACCCTAAAAATTATGTTTACGGCACATTAAAGTCAGCCAGGCAGCATTGTAACGTTAGTTGTGTAGCTAACGTTATGGCGACTAAACCAGGAATACAGCTAAGTCTTACCGTAAGTTTTTAATGTCAAAGGCCCAACTAATAAGGTCATCTACTAAGTATAGTAGCTAAACTACTAATCTTTATAGGCACATGAACAAATGCACCAAAAGTGACCACCGCAACCGTTTTATGGTTGCATATGGGTGATTTGTATACAACGACTACAACGCAAGCAACTAACGTTAGCAAATGTGCACAACGATGACGCTAGCATTAGCGTAGAGTAACTTACCGTAGATTTCTTGCCTGTATTTGTTGCCAAACACACCATAATTATTCAGCTCCTGTTGTCCAACATGTATTTTGTATTGGGAAGAGAAGGTTTCCGGAAAAGGACAAGCGCGTTTAGGCATTTTCTCAGCAAAAAAAGTCCCGCTGTGGTACTACGGACTTCCACAATTGTTTGTTGCGGGAAAATTGCAATGGAGACAGCAATGAGCCAATCACACACATCCTTTATTGTCACATGAAAGCTCAGAGCCTATCCGAAAACTGTTCTGCTGTCACGTGATGTTTGGTTCTAAATTGACTACCGTGCTGCCTTCATGGGCTGCCGCGAATTTTGTATATCCTATTTTTAATTAAGAAGAATAAAAAGCTGACGATTGGTGTCCTAATACACACAACTCTGTGTGGTTTACGGATTTTTACATCAACTGATAATGTTTTCCATGGATCTATTAAAATTTATTTGAACGCATTTGTGCTGGTTAAATTAATGATACAGCCATAGATTGAGTTACCTTATAATTAAATCAAATAATTGTAATAAAAAAGAACAAGAATATTTGACTGCAAAAAAAAAACAACCATAGCCAACACTGCTTAAAGGTGACATAGGTCTTTATGTTTTGTTTATTAAACAATGAGGAGAAAATCATTTTAGATGATGAAAAGATGCCACATCATCAGTGCTTCCGTCAAGGAGGGATAAAGGTTTCCCTTTAGAACATCTGGATCATGCACTCTCTGGATTTTCCAACACCAACCCATTTGACTAAAGAGAGACAAAGAAAAAGAGAGAAAGATTAGAAAAGTTGATCAAACCTTAGAAGTAATATCTATCCATATGGGTAAATGGCTATTTGTTAATACATAGTGCCACCTACTGGAATATATGCAGTTTCTGCATTACTATTTATTTTGATTTGGAGACCTTTAATTATCTGAATTCTTTTATATTAATTTGTGTGCTCTGCAAAGTAAAATTACAATATATAAGTTTGTCATTTTGTGTCAAACATACTAGGAACTCCAATGTGGTTCTCAATGAAGCGGATGTAGTTTTGTGCCTTGGCTGGGAGGTCGTTCCACTTCCTGGCTGCAGACGTGTCTGTCTTCCAACCAGGGAAGGTCTCATACTCAACCTCCACTTTGTGCAAAACGTCCATGTTTGCTATGGATTCAAAAAAATCAATGAATACCAATCTTAACTAAATGTTATCTGTCATCAAACACAGCAGATGAGTTTGTGGGTCTTATGGCTTTTTTTGTTGAATTACCTGGGAAATGGGGAATTCTTTTTCCATTGAGTTTGTAGGCGACGCCAACTTTAATTTCATCCAGCACATCCAGAATGTCCAGTTTTGTCAAAGCAATGCTGTTGGACAGGTAATATGCAATAGGGTTTAACATGTGCTGTTTATTATCATTATGACGTGATTTATGATTATATTATGGTGGAGAAAAAAAATGTATGCTTTAAGGGTAAATGTGCTTCAATATTCAAACACAACAACCATAAAACACCTGATGATTTGCTTAAACTGTTCTAGCCACTCACGCAGTGAAGCCATTAATCATATGAGCGTATCTGACAATGACAAGATCCAACCAGCCGCAACGCCGCTTCCTTCCTGTGGTTACACCCACCTCATGACCCCTCGTCTGCAGCAGCTCTCCTACTGCCTGTGGTAAACAGTGGAAAAAAGAAACAGCCCTACATGTGACTTTATTATTCATGAACTTGAATGATGTCAGGAATTTAATAATTCCACAGAAACCTATACATATGCAATCACTGCGCTAGTTATAAACACAGCTGAATACAATAAAACATTACTGGGGCTGGGGGGGATTGACTTTTAACATCTTGACCTATGTCCCTATGGTCAGCTCCCGTGACAAGTAATATAACTCTAGCTCACACAGTAAATATATCCTGAACCCGGACTCTGGTCCTAAATTTATCCCTGTGTGAATGTGAGACCTGAATAGGAGGTAAAGAGTGTTTGAGTCCGTCTCTCACAAAATTTGACAGCTGCACTCAGCCAGGGAACACCCATTCCAGCCCTGTTGCCTGTGTGTCAGCCACATGATCTCAAACAAACTGTACATGTCAAGTTCAACATTAGTGAGTTACATAACACGTCATGTGTCTGTTCTTCATAAAATATGAAGGCCAAGACAGCAAAGACGCGACAACCTCTACATGTCATAGTAATCTTAGTATTTTCCTTAAGTAACATCAATCTTTTACATTGAGTTGTTCTGTTGGGAAGGCTCCAATTCCCACTCGGGTAGTGTAGGCCTTTGATACACCAAACACATCACCAATATTCAGCGGAGGGATGCCAAGACCAGTGCATGCCCCGCCCACGGTGCAGTTTGATGATGTCACAAAAGGATATGTGCCTGAAGAGAAAAATTTAAAGGTCACTATAGCACCGACTCCTTCTCAGATCCATGAACAAAAACACATGCTTTTAAAAAAGCTAAAATCAAAATCCATTTTTTATCGCTGCTGACCGTACCAAAGTCAATGTCGAGGAGAGCCGCATTGGCCCCTTCTACCAAGATTTTCTTTGGAGATCCATGAAGAGCTTCATACATGTAATAAACCCCGTCTCTCACCATCGGCCGCAATCTCTCAGCGTATTCCTGCGCCCAACAGGGAAAACAGAAAGATGTATAGTTGATGGAGGTTATGACAATAATTCCTCACTGTTTCATCAATACCTACCTTGAGTTTTTTCAGTTGGTCCTCAACATCAACTGTCAAGGCTGGATACATGGATTGAAACTGGTGGACAAGGTTCTTGAATCTGAAAAGAAATCATGAATCATGTCACAACTGTACGTTATAGTATTGGTCTCGGTGTTTGGCATAGCCCCATGATCCCTACTTCATAGAGAAGTCCTTAAAGTCACCCAGGAGGTCACACACACGTAGGCCGGTGCGAGATGCTTTGCTGGAGTATGCAGGTCCAATCCCCTTTTTGGTTGTTCCAATGCTGTTATGATGAAACAAAAGCCAAAGTGAGTGATGTAAAAAAAAAAGAAAGAAAGAATGGAATTAAAGTAGAGGAATTTGTTCTGACTGTAGTGTACTGTGGCATAGTATCTTTTGGCAAAATGTTGGCAGGGCTGTCCTCCCCTATCCTTACTTCTTTCCTTCTTGTGCTTGTCTCTCAGTTTCCTGTAAGCCATCGACAACCTGGTGGAAATCAAACACTGCGGAGAGAAAGCAAACAAGGCCTCACGCGCTTAGGCTGTACTTATTTGAATGAAGTAAACCTCTATAAACAATTGCATATACTGTACATACCAAGGTGAGCTCTGTCTGAGACAATTAGTCTCTTCTCCCAGCCTTTCAGACCTGGTTAGAGAATAGAAATGACATCTAGTGTGAGTACACACTAACGTTAATTTACACTAGCGCATTATGTGTGAAGTTCATTCTTTCTTAAAATACCTTTCTTTTCATTTTTATCGCCTTCTTCAAACAGGCCGGGTAGATGTATAACCACTCCATTGCCTACAAGAGCAAGGAAGAGGAATATGTAGACTCAACTGCACTAATATTCTTCATCATGCTGTCTCAGTAAAGCTGAATATTAAAGCCATTACCGATGAGTGATATGCTTTTGGAGTTGATGATTCCACTGGGGAGAAGGTGGAAGTCGTACTCCTTGCCATCCACTACCACTGTGTGCCCTGCATTGTTGCCCCCCTATTAATCAAAACAGCGTTCATATTGTGATACTTTATACTGTCAATGTTTTGATGACGATATAATCAAATACAGTAAGACCTTAACATCCAAGACCGCCACAAAAGATTCAGCCACATACACATGTCTCATCTTATTTTCGTGAGACTATGATAAACCACCCTCTTCCCAATTCACAGAGCTTTTCCAGCACCTATTTTAATAGACTTGGCTGGTGCTGGTGGATTCACCACTCTGTTCCCCCCTGGCTAAGTCCTGGCCTTCTCACATATCAAGCCACCCTGAGAATGTGACCTCTCTCTAGCCCAGTGGGTGGGGCTCTCAAGCCTTCAGAACGCAGGGTGCTAGTCCTGTCAGTTGAGAGAACTCACACACAAACACACACACACACACACACACACACACACACACACACACACACACACACACACACACACACAGCAACCCAGTGCTGGAGTGACCTCTGATTTCTGTCTGGAGTTGTTCTTATTATGAATTCAATGCATCCTACATTCAATCTCTTTGTTATCAGCTGAATGAGTCAGTCAGAGCAACTTTACACTATGTTTAGAGGTGGGTACAATATTTAAAGAGAGAAATCAGGCTCAGAAGTTGTACTTGCACAAAATGATTAAGACATTTGGCATGTGTAAAATCATCCCATCATTCAAATCATTAAGTCCACCATTATTAAACTGCAGTACATACTCAAACAGGTTTTCCAGCTAACAATTTTGCTCAGCAAAATAACAATTTCCAGGAAGTCCCCACTTATTGGACTTATTCTGTTGGGTATTCCCCAGATCACAGAAGAACAAGCGTTTTCAACCTGAGCACCTGTTGCGCTTTAACAAACTGCCAGATACAGTAGTGACAGTTAATGGCATTCAGCACTAATTCAAGGACACGCCCCTGTGAATGCTCATCTGAAATCACGGATCAAAACATTTACCTGACATCTGCAGACAACGTCAGCGTCAGTCGCCAACAAATCGACAACTTTTCCTTTGCCCTCGTCTCCCCACTGCGCACCGAGCACCACCGTCGCTTTGTTCCCCGCGTCGTTGCGCGATCGTTTCTGCCCGGTAGCGGCGGGTTGATTCATATTTTTGTGGTCTTTTGCTGACCAGTTGAGCGACATGACGGTGGTGGCTTTAGTCTGCCCGTCTCAAGACTAAGCGGTCTCCAAGAGGGGCAATGCCATATCTGTAACTTCATAGCCGATGATGTCAGAGCCAGACGCACAGAAGTGCGTAGCTGTGCTTGGGCGACTTGTCTCCAAGGCTGTTTAAGCAAGGAGAAGAAGTCTTTACACAGCACTCACAGGGATGAATGAAGGTAGATTCACCAATTAAAAGCCCATTGTAACATCGCTATCGTACGCAGACTGCATAATAGAGCTTTTCTAATTGTTTGCCTCATTACCGCCATGTGTGTAAATGGGTTGACTGATTTAAAAAAAAAAAAACAGCTGAACAGTAAATTCACTTTTATTAAAATATATTTAACATTAAAAGTTACAATCCATTATATTTTGCCCTTATAGTATCCTCTTAAAGAGCATCTGGATAATATATGAAGAAATTAAGACATGATTTTCAAGCAAGTTAAAGAGTTAAATTAAATATCTTGCACCAACAGCATTGCGTCTTTTTTTACAGGTAAGCATATAGCAAAAACAGTCACTGTATATTACAACAATTGTACAAAACATAAGAAATATTCAACTTTTTTTGAGTAGTTTAGAATCCCAACCATTCATGTACACAAAAAAACTACAACTCACTCCTTTACATAAAGCGACACGTTGACATCCAAGCCTTAGATGCGTTCACCCTTCTTGGATTTAAGACTTCTGCATCCCTTTGAAGGAATCAATGCTCATGTAGTCTCACACAATTAATTATACTGTAGTCCTTCCAGTTCACAACTCCTGCGTGAAAATTAACATTTTCTTTTTCCTCTTGATATCCTTTTTCTGGAGTCACCTATGGAAACAAAGACTAAAATGAATTTATGGAATCAAAATATATCCACATAAAATACTTAAAGTATTTTTTATATTTCCATCAGGATAAAAAGGATTGGCTCAGAAGGCATTTGGGCAGAGACATTTATACAGGATTGTTTGGCTTACAAACATGACTACATCGGTTTTAAAATTTTAAAAGATTTTCTTTTAGTGGTGAAAAACATCTTTAATGCATCACATATAGCGTCCTTCATCAAAGTCAGATTAACAAAGCACATTTTACAGGAAGCACACAAGACTCTTAGTAGGTTAAACAGTCCCAGTTGCAGATTTGGGGAATGGACAAGAAAATATGGAAGAAGAGACACAAAAAGTGGCGGCTTTTCATGAAATAACTCACTTCACAATGACTCCACAAACTGCAAGGCTGCTTGAGATCACAAACTGTGATGGGAGATTAATTAACCACTTATTAAAGAGGATTATTTGCTGTAAATAAATGGTACTTTCAAGGTTAATTTTCCCCAGGTTTGACTGACATTAGAATCACCGCAAGACACATGTGCATTTGGTCAAATACTGTTAAGATTTGGGCCTGATAATAACTGAGTTGGAAAAGTGTTAAAGAGAGCACAAGTGTTAAAAGCTGGACAACAGATACAAATGAAAAATCCAGATTCCAGTTAGACCAACAAATGACACGTTATTTGGGACAAAGCTGCAATGGTGATTGAGTTCATTAGGATGATGTTTCTGCTTACAGTTTTCCATCCCATCGATTTAACCTACCTCACTGCAACACACAGCCGTTTTTATGTTTAGTGTGTCCTTTCCCACTGTTACCTTGTGTTTCAGAGAGTCAGAATGGAAAACAGAGCATTCAAACAAACTGTCCATAGCTTCAAATCCATATTAAATCTGCAAATCAAGTTCTGCACATTGCATCCATACTGTTTAATAAAATGTATGTTGTCATGCAAGAGTACTTACGAATACACACAAAAATACACCAAACATAAAATATAAAATGTTAAATACAGTAAAAACAAAAAATAAGGATTTCCACTTAAGAAACATCAAGAGACTAGCATTCCAAACGTGATCTTTATTTAAGTTAATGGATTGGTTACCTTGATTACTCTTCTTTTTGTTTCGTTTATAGAAGCTCTGCTTTTTCTTTGGTTCGGGTGATGGAGGCACTGCTCCAGACACTGATGGCAGATCTTCTGATTGCAGTCCATCTGGGACGTCGCACCCTTCGATGCCCTCACCGAGTGCGAGTGAAGTCACGGACGTTTTTACAATAATGCATTTCCTCTCTTCTCGACCCTCCTCTTGTCCTACAGTCTCTGCTAAGCGGTTTATTTTATTAGTAGTTTCACCTTTCCCATCTGCCATTATGCTGTCTGCACTACTCTGCGTCACTTTGTCTGCATCAGGTAAAGGACTTTCCTTTATCGGAACATTAACGCTAACATCCGCTGGCTCCTCAGCAGTCAGCTTCTCAGACACCAGGCTGGAAGTGCCATCTAACGCAGCCTCTAGCAGGTCAGAATCAGAGAGGGAAGATGGGCTGAGGGCGCTGGTTTCAGTTGAGTCCAATGAAAAGCCTTTTGTGGGGAGACATGGTTGGTGTTCCGCTATAAGCTGAGGTTGTGTTGAATCTCGGGGCGATACTGCAGGTTTCTGTGAGCGTTGCTCCTCCTGCAGCGACGCAGGTCTTTCCAGGGGTGTCTGCATTGTCATGGCTGGCTCTCCTGGGAGTGCATCGGGGGGTACAGCTGGTCGCTCTTGCATCCCACTCCGGGGTGCTGGCGGAGTGTCTTCTGATGGGCTGACGAAGCCGTTCATTTCGCTTGTGCTGGCCTTGTGACCCTCTGTCTGACGTTTGCTGGATGCGGATATGGCGGCTATTTCTACGGCTTTTTCGTCTACAGGCGTCACACTTGATCCTGAGGGGGAGAGTAGGTACCATTGAGACCAGTTTTAGCTTTGAAATGGGGTGATTTCTTTTTTTTTATAAATAGCGAGCAAAGCTGCATGAAAAGAAAACTGCTCAGCATGCAAACAAATGCTAATATAGCTCGACAAAGCAACTAAGTGACGGAGCTAGCTTAGCAAGGTGGCAGTGTTGTTTGAGCACAAATAAAATAGATAAAGCAGCAAGGCTGTGTTGTGGCTCGCAGTTAAGTGGCTCAGGAGCGGAGCGAGGAACTGCGGATGGAGGCCACAGTCTCTTGTCCTTACCAGATGGGCAGGTATCCCTACGCATTTCACTAGAAGGGAGGCTTGCCGAATCGCACCTTGGCCTGGTCTTTCTTAGGCTGAAACCTTTCCTGATATCCGCCAGGAGGTGGTCGATGATGCAGCCGTCATTTTGTGGTACGAAGCCTTTCTTGACTGTTAACAAAGAGGTTAAAAAAAAAAAAAAAAAACATTAAAACACATGCTATTCCAATGATTGTTTTGGTTAGGAATGTCAAGTACTCTGAAAGAAAGGAGGACTGTTCACAACTTACTGATTTTTCCATTCTCTCCTTTCTGTCTCTTGGACTCCTCCTCTGCCAGCTGCTTCTTCCTCTTCTCAGTCTTAGCTGCCTGCTCTCTCCTAGTTTTGTTTTCCTGTTACCGTGAAAGTAAGGATGACACAAACAAAAAAGTAACACACACACAGTGCCTTGATGAATAGTCCTCTGAAAGACCTGATGGTTCCGAAACACACACACACACACACACACACACACACACACACACACACACACACACACACACACACACACACACACACACACACACACACACACACACACACACACACACAACACACAAACACACACAACAAACACAAAAAAAAAAAAAAAACTTCAGTGCCTTGAGGAATAGTCCTCTGAAAGACCTGATGGTTCCGAAAAGTTCCTCAAGCGACAGCTGATTGGCATCTTCACATAGGTAGACAGCCAGCTCACTCTTCTTCTTCTCAAGTGCAGTGAACCGGTCACTTAAAGCTTGACATGCCTCCAGACTTTCCTGCCACAGAGAAAATGGAGAGGGGGCTTCCAAAACACTATTGAGTTATCACATTTTGGCTCCATTTGTAGGCAAAGCAGAGATTATCATCTTACCTCAAGAACTTTAGCATATTGCTCCTTTATCTCTTCGACAGAGTTGGAAACCTTCTTGGCCGTCTCATTCAGTCGTTTTAGTAAGGCAGTGGCCTCTGACTGAGCAGAGTCCAGATTAACTCTGGATGACAAAGTGTAAAACATCTTCTTATAAAAGATATCCACTAGGAACAAATTTAAAAAAAAAAAAAAAAAAAAAAAAAAGAATGTGAGCTAAATTAGAAATGAAAAGGTTTCTATACCCTGCTGCTTTTTCACAGATCTCTACATCATCTGGCAGGGTCAACAGCTCCGGGTGGTTGGCCTCTGCTTCCTTTGCAAAACAAGCCATGCAGTGGGTAATTAAAACGGGTTCAGAACAGAGGGAGAACAAATAGTTATGGCAGCTGTGTGCCACTTTGTGTACCTCTAGGATGTGATGAAGCAGCGTAATGCGGCTCTTGTTGGCCTTGGTCTCTGTAAGCTTGAGCAAAGAGCTGAGCTTGAACCCCTCTGCATTTCCTGTGTGACTTCCCTGGAAGTAGACTGAGGATTAAAAATGCAAGCTCTGTCTAAATGTCAGCTTAAAAGTAAAATATACATTAGATCGAAAAGGTTCTTACATAGTTGAGAAAATTGCCAACGTCAAGGATGAGCTTGCAGAAACTGGGCACGAGCGTGCTCTTTCTGAGAGCTGTGAGATTTGTTACATGGTGTTAAATTTGATTATATACACACAAGTTGAGAAAGAATGAAGACTGCATGCATGTGAATACAGTTTAAGGTCTAGGGTTTACTTACACTGGCAAGCCTCCTCCACCAGCTTGACTTTAGGTTTGAGCATATCCACCACTGATGAAGTCTCCTCACAGAGCAACATGCACTCAATCCTCAACTCATAACTAGGGAAACAAGCCAGAAAGTAAATAGTAGCAAAGTATGAGAATAGCAAGCACGCACATAATTAAAAAGTTAAAAAACATAACTGGTGCAAAAAAAAAAAAAAAAAAAAAAAACGTTACCATGGCACAGTGATAAGGGAGGTGTAGAAGCGGTCAACATTTGCCAACTTGTCTTTTTCTCCTTGGAAAGACTTCAAATTTTCAATCTATGTGAAAGCACAAGACAGTAACTCAGACATTTGCCATTATAAAGTGGGCCCTTGATAGGAGATATAAGTGCAAACAAGTCTCTAGGTAAAGCTGGAGAATTGTTAAAGAGTACAAACCTCATGCTTCTCTGGTAAGAGCTTAAGAAGCTGTTTTAGCACCTCTACATCAAACCTACTACGATCCCCATTCTGAATCATGGCTACAAAGTCCTCATTTGAGCTGGACAGAGAAAATGAAAAATATTGAGCTGGAAAATGGAACAAACTATATTTAAAAAATAAATAATGATAATAATAAAAAAAATAATGTGCAACATCTTACCATCTGAACTGCTTTAGGAATATGTTCAAATTCAAGTTTTTCTTTGGATCAATGAACGTAATCTATAGGACAAAGAGAGGCATATTGATTATTCAGCTTTGATAATCAGGTGCGTTTGTTCTGAGTGCTACAGCTTTGAGGAGCTGTGTCGAGTGTTGACCAAGCACACCTCTTTAGGCTCCTTCTTGACAGGAGCAGCTGCCCCCTTGTCCTTGTGCTCAGTCACCGGGAGACAGAACAGCTGCTCGATACTGCCGTAGTCTGGCTCCCGAGGATGAGGCGCTTTCTGAACTGATGACCACATGGAGTGACCATCTGTGTGCGCGCAGGAAAAGGAGGAACCTGTTATGAGCTCATGTCGCTCCATTTTGTATCAACATCCTATCATGGCTAAAATTCATTTGACAGTGATGTTCCCTCTCTCAAAAGTCAGGGGAATCCTCTGCCAACACCCACATTAAATAACACCCAAATTTGTAATAATTGTTCTGTTCATATCAATGTTCCATCCCCATCAACTTTTCTCTACACAGATGCCTTCTGCCAATGTCCTCACTCACATTTCCTATAATGTTCCATTTAAAAAACATACAAAATGGCCTGAAGGGGTTAATAATATCTTGACGGATGCAGGCAAAGAAGTGATTTAGCATATTCAAAGTCGGCTTGACACTCTTGAAATTAGATTCAGCCAGGGCTGCTGCCTTTGTCATGTAAATGACAAATTGTGGTTGAATTAATTTCAGCCTTCACAAGAATGTTTTATCCACTCACCAGTAACAGTGCGGAGTTTCTGCCAGTTGAGCTTTTTCATCCTCAGGGTGGGGCATCGGTTTGCCTTTGTGGGTGCAGCGCACCCCAAGGCCTGGCTACTCTGAGCCACTATCATGCCTGGGGGAGGGGGAGGTGGAGGTGGCATGCCAGGTAAGGGAGGTGGTAGTGGTGGTCCGCCACCCATTCCTGGTAGGGGTGGTGGTGGGGGTGGGGGTGGCATGCCTGGACCGCCAGGCAACGGTGGTGGTGGTGGTGGCATTCCAGGCAAGGGAGGAGGTGGAGGGGGTCCACCAAACCCTCCAGGTAGCGGTGGAGGAGGAGGAGGAGGAGGAGGTGGTGAGCACTGGTTAAAAGGTTGGTGCGGGGGACCTGTCATAGGGGGTAGAGGAGGTGGTGGTGGTGGTGGTGGAGGAGAGGCACAAATTGGCTTCAGAGAGGATGTTATGCTTTTCTCTTTCTCCTGATGTTCCAGGTCAGTCTGCACGGCCTTATCTACTTTCACGAGCTGCCCGTCCACCTCATGATGACCGTCACAGCTCTTGCCTTTGGAAAACATCAGCCGCTGCATTATCTTCTCACAGGACTCCATCTGAGCTGGAGCACAAATCCAAAAATAAATTTAAAAAAAACAAACACATACACACATGAATGAACCCCATTTGAAAATACTTCTCTCGCTAAAATAAAAGCTTTCAGCCACCCTGTCAACAGCTGTCTCCATTTCATGGCTGTGGTCGTTTTTTTCCTGGATAAGCACTCCACTTCACACATGAATCACTGAGGAAGCCATTAGCTAGCCATTAGCCTCTCCAGAGAGTTGACCTAAAGCAAATGTATTGCTGCTTCAGTGCTGACTCACAGTCCTGGGCTATCAGTATGGCTCGGTTAGTGATGGCCTCTAGAGCCAGCCAGATATCCGAACGGCCGGGCCCCAGCACCAGCAACGTCTGCAGGATGGACAGCAGCTGGAGAGACGCTGGAGAGCTGCTCACCTGCACATGCACAAATTAAGAGGGCTTGTCATGTTGTAAAAACTTTTCAAATCGGTTTCAAATCAGAAAGACAATAAGGAGGTATTTTCTTTACTGTAACCAGACATTGATTCATGATAATAAAAAGCATTCAGTCAGACAGTCCGGGCTCACCTTGTTAAAGAGCGTAGTGAAAACCTCGAGGTGATCGCTCATGTCAATGCCCCCATAGACCCGCAGCAGCTCCTCCTCATCTTCAGCCATCGTCTCTTCAAAAGTTTCACATTGAATGATCAAGTCTTCATCCTCCTGTTCCCTGCACACCACACACGTACACGTCACTGGTGGGGACATTTCATTGCACTTAAATGCCATTTTCAGTTCTTAAAAAGCAACGACAAGGGTTCCAATTACTGTCATTAATGGACACAAATAGCACCATCCATGATTATGGACTTTAAAATGACCCCAAACTTGAACTTCACTTGTTGCATAAAATCTGCTTTAGAGACTTAAGAAACTGACAAAATGAAATGTGAACAACAGAAGGCTCACCTTAACTTTGGCAGAATATCAAGTAACTGGAGCGCTGCAAGACAACAATAAAACACAGTTGGTTTTGTTTTGTTTAAGAATCTGTAGTTTTAGCTTCCAAATGTGTCACACATCTCTCCACAGTGGCATATGTTAGTTTTTGAAGGAAGTGGCAGGAAGTCCCAGGTGAGCAATCACACAAGAGGCGTGGCCAAACAAATGGCTGATTGGTCCAATGTGGTGGGTGGCAATTTTATTGAATTTATGATGGTTTATATAGCTGCAAATATGACATATTTGTCAAACTATCTTGACTGTGGTGATCGACAGGCAGCTTTGTAGCTCAGTGCTTATCACTGATGCCTCATAGGAAAAGCCTCCAGGGCTGGGACAGACTCCACAGGCCATAAGAAAGAACAATCCACTATAAATAAAAAGGATGGATAGTGACTTTTATTCAAATGGCCAACTTTCATCAAAATCTCATTAGGTCAGTGTGATTTAATTAATGTAAGAGTGATGACATTTTTCTTCTGAAACTTTTGATAGTCACTAGTTATGGTGTAAAATGCATGAATATACAATGTATACACTTAAGGTTTGCTTAGTTCTCAGGCGTTTGGTCAAAGTGAGAATGAGGCCATTAGACCTATTTTTAGACAGACCCAGTGACAGAGATATTTGTAATAGAGCTCCTGCTGATGGCCCGCTTTCCCATCTGCATTTACTTTCAGGGAGACCACAGTGTGACCTTATTTATGATGGGACTCTAGACTCCTGATTCATTGTTAAGTAGCAGCTGAATGGAGAACCAACCGATAAACTGCTTTCTCATCTTATCTCTCTGCCTGAGGTCATCTGTCCCGAAGATGAGGGCGTTGATGACACTGAGGAGTGTGACCATGTAAGGGACGTTATCTGTGGCCTGCAGCTCGTTCATGATCACACTGAAGCGATACTGCTGCGTCTTCACGCCCTGAAGGGGAAATCAAAGTCGGTTTGAGTCATCATCTTCATTGAGGAACATTGTGGTTTCACAGGGTTATGATGCCTGTGAATGCAACCCACCACTAGGGGGCAATGTTATGGTATGTATCATTCAGAGTGATGATGTAGTATCATGTGAGGTAAATACCGCAACAACTTAACTTTTCAAAAAAAAATACACAAATAGTTAGAAGTATGAATTCTACATTTTCATCTACTTGCCTTGTAGTGGTCCAGGGCATCCAGTGCCAGGCGATGACCGTCTGTAGAGAACATGCTGAGGGCAGCAAGTAGCTCAAACACCTGCATTTTCACCATGGTGTTGGAAGTGTCCAAAGCTGCGGAGAATCATGATCACACACATCAGTACAAGTCGAGCGCTCATATTTTCCATCAGTTTCTCTTAAAGCAAAACTCCCTATCTCTATTCTTTCCCCTTTGTGTGTAGACCCAAGCAGGATGCTTTATTTCAGCCACTTAACTTGAACTTTGCCCTCTGAAGATATTGCGTTGTACTGTATAATATAAATATAATGTGTTTTTTTGTGTTTTGTGTGTGTGTGTGTGTGTGTGTGTGTGTGTGTGTGTGTGTGTGTGTATGTGTGTGTGTCAGAGGTGGGGAAATCCAATATTCACAACTGGGAAGCAACCCCTAATGATTCACCTCCGTACATAAAGCTGGAACTGGAAAATTCAGCTCGGCACAGTGAGTCAAAGACTCTTATGTGAGTTAATTGAACAAAACACTGTTCCTTAAACATGGCTTTCTTTTGAAAGAACAGGCTAATTTAAATATCTAGATCAAATTGTTTAGTATACTTAAAGTATTTTCTGAAGCACCTGTGCCACTCTTTTCATGTGTGAGACAACTCTGGGACATAATCATACGAAACACTACATGGGGAAATGAGTGCAGCACATGGATGATTCTTCACAAAAATGAAGGGTGGCCAACCTTGGGAGAGCTTCCGAATGTATCCTTCATTGTCTATAATGAAGTGGATCCCTGCAGAGGAGTTCATGACTGCCCGGACACAGCTGACACAGGTGAGTTGCAGAAGGGCGTCGGCAATGCGAGAGCATCCCCGGCCCGAGAGCCGGTCCAGGGCCTCCAGGAGGAGATCCAACCCACTCAGCTCCAGGAACTGGACCATCCATGTCTGGTCGCTGCCCTCCAGGCGACGCCTTAGCCCGGAGTAGTTGACCACGGTGGGAACTTGGAGCAGTCTGATACACAGCTCTGGATCAGCACTCTCTAGGTTGGCCTCTGGCTGTGTATCTGAGTCCTGCGAGGAGCCCAGGCGTCCCCTGACTGCCGCCCACTTCTTCTTCCCATCTGACTTCCCCGACATGATGGCTGTGGAGGAGAGATGGGAATCATGTTCAGTTTTTTCAGTGTTAGTGTGTATATCTCAGAAAGAAAATTCTGCTTGTTTGGACTGCAGATGGCGTCTGTTTGCAACGATATCCAATGATTTTGCCCAGTATACAGTGTTTTCATTGCTATCCAGACAAGCAGGCCATTATTCATTATATTCATTATCAGAAAGGAAAGCAGAATAGGAAATGATAGCTCTGCACTTTTGTGGAAGAGTAAAAGATATGTCAGTCATCCAGTCACAGCTCTGCCAAACATTCCTATTTAATCCTGCTTGAAAGGGAAGAGACTCGTTGTCAGCTCTCTGCAAAGCCGGGTTCAATGTTGTCTGGACATGTGCGTATTGCAATTTACCATATAAATCCATGTATTTTTAAGCTCATTACTGGGATATAAACACTGGAAAACATGCACAATGCACACTTGTGAAAAACGAATACACAGAAGCAACTGTGCAGGAGAACCATTTCACAAACATCATACCAACATATCTGACATTGACATGATTACACACGTTGATTCCACAAGTGCCCTTTTCTGGCATAACTTAGCACAGTCCCCTCTTTTACCAAGCTGTTTAACAACCGAGCTTCTAAAAACTATCCACTGCTATGCATGTTACTAGTATAAACATGTCCCCACTCTGATAAACAGGATAAGGGTTCAGTCCAAAAAAAGGGGGAATTCTTCTCCAGAAGTCTAAAAATATTTTCTCTCTTTGCTGGAGTTGTGAAATTAGGTGGTTCAGCATAAAAGAACAAGCGTGAGTGGTTCTTTCTGTCTCCTGTTGTTGATTTCACACTTGGCAACGTAAGATACAGATGAGGCATTGAGTGATGAGCATGAACAAACACAATCCTTTGTTCAGTGCATTTGCCAGCCTGGAAGGAATTATAGCTTTTACAAGTCCTCTATTTTACCATCTATAGACAATGTAAGGCCCTGCTCAGAAATCTTGCTTTTTTCCGCTTCATTTTGGTTCTCGTGCTTTAGGAGCTCAGTAAACTAAACACAGTAAAAATCCAATTTTGGAAGTCTCTCTATTTCAAAAGGTAATTCGCAGAAGTAATGACCGTGAAAAATCTGACAAATTGTTTTACTATTCGCTCAACAGACTCAAGGTAAAATTAGGCTTTTTCTTTTCTCACATAATCTGGCAAAGCATTTGTCAGCTCTGACTGCGGCATTTTAGTCCTGCTGCCAGTGTGAGTGTGTTACCGTAGCAGCAAGCAGACAGACAATGGGGTTTTACAATAGGCCTTCTCAAATACTCTTCAAAGAGCTGTGTCAGCCACAAAATGGATGGAATGATCCCTGCCCCCCACAACCCCCTTTCAGGCTAATAAGAGTTGTGGCCAGAAAACCAGTTAAACACTTTCTTCAGGAGTACATTTGGCCTTCATGTACAGTGTGAGTAAGGAACAAAAGTTGCAAGTTGACATTTGTAATCTAGGGAAATTTTTCACAGTCGTGGACACTTGTGAAGCTACTGAGGAAGAATTGGTTCATGCCCTGCAAAGCCATACGTATGACTAAGACATTGTGAGAAAATAGTGTGCATACACTGGACTCTCCAGTTTAGACACTTCATACAGGAACTTTTCATAAGGAAGGAAAGGACTTTCCCAGGACAGGAAACTTGGCATGAGATAAACATGCGGGTGTGACAGCTCATGTTCCTCTTTTGAAATTGAAGTTTCATTTTATCCCAAGGTATTTTGTCCTTGTGGGTTACATGCCAAGCAGCTTCAAAGTTCAACTGTAATGGAAAAAAATAACATTTGCCCATTATTTCGTGCACTCCTCAAATACCTGCAACTTTCATTTCCAATCTTGTCTGCCAGATCTACCCACATTTACCACTAATAGCAGGCTGATTCACTGCAAACAGGACAAACCTACTCATCTGTCCTCTGGTTAAACCGCCCACGCAGCAGCCCACTGTTCCTGTACAGCATCGACACTTGTGAAAATGCAGAAACATCTCCACTGATTTATTTCATCTGAGACATATGCAAAGCTTGCATAATTAATGTTATCTTACTCTCTGCAAATCAGCACTAATAAACAGGTAAAGGGAATAAGTTAAATAGCATTTTTACTGTCGATCTTCTCATGTTGTTTCCACTGAAATACCAGATATAGTTAAGAGATAAAGGATGGGTTGGGTATTATTCAATTATGTTTTTTACAGTGGATTTCATGGTACAACAACACATATGATGCTTGGAGATGCCATAAAGTCTTAGTATTTGCAGAGCAATTAAAACAACATAGAACATCTGGTAACATTTAACTGATATCCTAACCTCCTTCTCTTCTACTCTGCTATTTAAGGGAGTGACCGACATGCCAAAGTCTACAAGCACATTTAGCAGTTGCAGTCATTTTTAGTTGTAGTTTTCTGTATTCCCAGACTGTCTGCGGATTCCTTCAGCCCTTGTCAGAGTGATATAACATCTGCATATTAACAAAACAGTGACAGCACATGTGTTCCAACACACAGACTTAAAACTGGAATCCTCAATTCAAGTGGATTTTGGCAACACAGGTTGTGTTTTTTTCCCCTCACCGCCGTCTTCCTCTTTATTCTGTCCGAGGCAAGGAGGTTTGAGGGAACAGTCTATTACCACCTCCAGGATGGATCCATAAGACTGTGACACTAGAATTGGCGATTTTGTCGTTATGCATTGGTCCATTATGATTAATAAATCGGATCTGAAATAGCGACATTATGAATGCAATATGTTTACTTTGCACTGCGATTTCCCCACATAACGTTACCAGGGGGCATGGCATAACGGGAAGTATAGCCTATACGCTACCGGACTGGTCACCTCACACTGTGGGCGAGTAAAAGACAACAGAAAAACAAAATGATAACGCTTATGATTAAGTACTTTCTCTACTAGACATGTCACATCTTAATGTCCTGTTGCATCGTTATTGATCACCTATTAAGCTGACTATGACACCTTACCTGATTTTATCCCATAAATATGAAGACACGTGAAGAACCGCGTCTTCTGGTGTGTTTCAGATGGGGGAGCGCTTTGCAGTCATCCCTTTTATTCTGCCAACAAATTAAACTTGGACCCCTTCAAATTTAGGCACAGTGTAGCACCTCAGACCCTGTATGGTATGCGGATGGTTCCAATCGATACGGCCCTCTCTAACTCACTTGCGATCTGACCGTGTCAAGACAGCAACATTACTGAGCTAAGACATCCGGTCAGAACTTTCAGAATAAAAGATAGCTTGTGCAGTATGCCGAAAGGATTCATTTATCAAGTAGCCTAGGCCTAAACACAACACAAATGAACAAAAAGCTATTATGAATGGAGTACAGAAAACGCTCCAACGAAGGTAGGCTATGTTAGATGTTAATATTCGCTTATTAGCCTATTCGCTTATTGGTCACATCGGCCTATGCCTTGCTAACAACTACTAGGGCGTTACTAGCAACAGTTAAACTGAAAATAACTGCTGCTGGAGGAATGACATAAATCAAAGTAGATATATCCAAATATGTTCCATTACACGTTCATACTCAAAGGGGTTTCTATGGTCAGCGTTTTATTTTCAAGGCAGTTTTGTCTGATTTCCGGCCTTAATGTTGCTTGCCGTTTTCTGGCTTGTAGCTGTTTGTGATGCTGAATGCAGCCAGTGGTTGTGGGCCCTCCTCCCACACTCCCCATCCCATCAGCTGGATCTGACCTCGGGCGACAGTCCCTGCTGGCGGAAAATTAACTTGGGTCCTTAATTCTCCGAGTCAGTCAAAATCTTTTTGACAGTATACACGATGCCTGTCACAGTGTTATCTGATAACTACAGACACAATGTCCAAACCATCAGGGCGCATGGGTCTGTATGATTGCCCTCAAAAGCCTTGTGGGGCGTTTAGAACATGCTCCCAATTTTTTAGTTAGACTTTAGACTTTTAGTTCTCTACAGTCTAGACTAATTCTCTTTCTTTTTTTCAGTGGATTTTCACATCTGGTCCTAATGATCAGAATCCAAGATCCAGACACAATCTGATTCTAAACACACCCAGGCTTCATCGTTCCTCTGTGATTCATCTACATGGCTTTAGGAGTTCGTTGATAGAAATAGGGGATGAGAGGGCATACAGCAACTTGTAGTATATACAGTACATGACAAACAGACTATGGTAATAATAATTCAGTCATTTCTTAAATATCTTGAATTTAAGAGTCAAAATGAGCCTAAATGTTACTGTGACTAAAAACACTTAAAGAACACACAAGGTAAGCAAGTTGAGATGAAGCAACAAATATAGCATGGCTATTGTGGCTTTTAATTAATTAGCTTTTTATAATTATTTTTATATTTTTTATTTCTCTTATCACTGTTTGGTATATGCATATAGTTATAAATTTAGAAAACCTTTACTGTCAGAGTGACAATACGGCATATTGTTTGGATCTCTGGATATTTTGTTAAGAAATTGTAGTACTGTGACCTGAGGCTATTTAGCTTGCTAGAGTTTCACTACCTCCGAGAAAAGCATAGCTATACGGTAGCTGTATTGTCGTGCTGCTTTAGGTCCCCTGAGCCAAAGATATTTTGTTTATCCAGAGGAAAATGCGGCTTTTACTAGAGTACTGAGAAACAAGCAGCATGGGTACTACTAAGTTACAACACCAAATAATATGCAGGATATATAGCCTACTGTAGCTGCATTTCCAGCATGTCAAAGTGAGAATAATGGCTACACATGAGACTGCTTTGTTTAAATGGAGCAACAAAAGCTATTGACCAAATATCATGCACTCATCAAAGTCCACAACTCTCTTGCTGAGCTAGTTGAACAGGCTCATGTTGGACTCAAGCTCCCAATTCTTAAAAGTCAAAGTCAACATGATTTCCATTAATTGTTCTGTATAATACATTTATACACAACAACGGATTTTTGATTGCTATGGTTTAAGGACAAACTGACCCTTAATCTACTGGTCCGGCTGCGAAACCTTTTACCATATGGACCTCTAGGGTGTGTCGTGATTATAGGATTTAGTTCTATGTTTGTCCAAGGTATCCTGAAATGAGGTCATTACAAATTACCCAATGTTCAGGAGTAATGTGGCCATACAGCTCTTCAGGATGAACATCTTTTTGCCCACACCCTGTAGTAAATGTTTGCAAATTACATAGAGCTTTTTCATAACCTTTAATTTACCAATATATATATATATATATATATATATTAGAAAAGGAGAGCTGTTAAGACATGTCAGGACATGCTCCTGATTCTGCATCACTATAGATCCCACTGCCTACAGGAAATGCTACAACAGGGGCCGAGTTATCACTAAACCACAGACAGTCCCATATCCGGAAAACAAAAACACCAGTTCATCTCTCTTTTGGAAGTCTCATTAGGGTTATTAAATGAAAATAGTATACATTTCATCGCAAGGACCCTTGTGTGAGATACTAGATGTTGATATGCTTTTTGGGCTAGAATGGCTAGCTGTTTGTTCACCACTGCTGTGTAGTGATAACAGTGATGGAAAAAAAGGTGCTTTCATCAGAACAGCTGTGTTGTTCCTTCCTTCAAATCGAAGCAATATTGTTATTAGTATTCAACTAAGCATTCCTTGTCTTACAGGTGATCCCCTGGGCCCAGTTTTTCAAAAGTAATCCAGTGGGATTTTAGATCACAGATTGGATCAAATCTTGGAAATGGGTTTTTCAAAAGCAAAAGAGGGATTCTGAACTAAGATCAGATCACATAATCTGATTTTAAATTTGATCTGGATCAAACCTGCCCTTTGGGTTTTTCAAAACTTTAAACTCGGTTTGGTCATTTGCTTATTTTCTTATTTGATCCAAAAAACAGGATGGATTCAGTTGTGATTTTTCAAACCAAATAAAATCAGAGAGCGTTTTTTTTTAAGTTAATGATAACAAAATCAATGTTTAGCTACTGATGATATATACATTTCTTCATATTTGAAGCATATATGAAGCATGTCACATCTAATGAGATATGGTAAACAAAAAACAAAACAAAATAAAGAATGTAAAATGTTTCTGTTTATTACAGTGTTTCTTAAAATGAAAATAAACATTTGTGGCCATGGTATTTTGCCTAACTGTTGTTCTTTGCTAAGCCAGTAGGCTACACTGTTGAGGCCTGCAGGCCTGTACTATGAAGCAGGATTTGGCGTTAACGAGCTAACTTCAGGTTCAACCCAGGATTTTCTGTATCACGACGGTGCATCAGTTGTTATCGGGTTCAATTGCCGTGGTAACTCATGCTGAACCTGGTCGGGAGCAGGTTAAGTTGGAGATCAGAGATCAACCGGTGTAAAAGCACCGCCTACTGACCAATCAATAGGTCGATTGATAACGGCGTCACCGTTCTTTAGAAGATCAGGGGGAGCTCGGTGCACAGAGAGAGAGAGAGAGAGAGAGAGAGAGAGAGAGAGAGAGAGAGAGAGAGACAAAGAGGTGTACGCTCATAAAAGTTAAAACATTTAGAGACCGACAACCCCGTTAACATTCCCTGATGGGTATTTTTATGAAATATATATATTTTAATGGGAGGGAATTACATATCGGCTATTTGTCGGCTTCTTGAGCTGTGTGTCGCCAATGCGCACATCGGTTTGAATTATGTTTTTATATGTTTTATTTGCTCCCACAATCGCTTCCCACTGCCAGGGCTGCAACTGCAATAATAGGCTATAGCAACAACAGTTTATGGAAGGCACAAGTGTAATTATGGTCAGATCTTGGTCCTGACTGATGGGAAAGTGATTGATAAGAGTAATTTACGCATCTACAGCGTGATCGGCAATTTTTTTTGTGTCAGCTTTCCTTCCTATTTTAGGAAGCAGCGACTGTATTGCGTTTTCCCTGTAAAACCGAGTCTGTGTTCTTCATATTTATGTAGAATTATAATTTGCTCTTTTTATATATGCGGCTCTGGTAGATGTTTGCGATTGGTCGTGGTGCGCAAACACCGCCTCTTTTATGTGAACGCGCGCGGCGCTGGATTAGGAAACCCTGGGTTGATTGAACTAGTTGATAACCAGCGTCGTGATTATGCGGGACCGCGGTTGTTAGGTTAGGTGAAGCCGGATAACTGAGAGAGATCCAGGACATGTTGATCTTGCTTCGTAGGACAGGGGCCTGTTTCACAAAAGCAGAATATATAAATCCAGGATAACTGATAAAGCGAGGCTTGACCTAGTCTAATCTGTGCATCCTGGCTTGGTGCGTTTCACGAAGGCCAAGCCAGGCTGAGGAGGAGCGACTAGGTTGAGCCAGGCTGAAGTAATTCAGATAGATGTGCGTCCACGGCTTTCCTCAAAAGACCGCGAGGTCGATCACAGATTTACTGATGCCAAAATGGAGAATACGCATTGTACATACTTTATACAGAGTGAGCAGCAGCTTCTTGTGGAAGTATGACGACGTGAAACACATTATTTGTATAAAAAGAAAAGAAACACGGCCGCTGTAATGAAACGGCGAGAGAAAGCGTAGCAGACGATCACGGACCGACTGAATGCGTAATTGTAGCCTAAATATATACATTAACTGACCACGGCTCTGAATTGAAGCCGTCATAATCATTCCATTCAAGGATTAGGCTACTAATCATTTGCACACATTAACAGTTGTACTCTTTGCCTTAAAAGTGAGCAGAAGATAATGTTACTCAGGAAATTTACCATGAAGATCAATTTTCTACAACGCCAGAATATGATGCGTAAATATCTCTTTCACTCTGTTCCTCCCTCTCTCTCATGGGCTAAAATATAAGTTTCCATATTAACTTCCACTGCTCGCTTTTAATGCAAAGTGTACAACTGTTCGTTTTTGCAGATGAGAGTGACTCATTGAATGGTTTCAGTTAAGATCAGTAGTTCATAAATGTATATTTTTAGACTATCATTCAGTTGGTCCGCTATTATCTGCCACGCTTTTTCTCGCGTTTCATTTTTTTATTTTTTATAGAGGCCGAATTTCCTTCTCTACATATGCCTTGCTCCCTGTATATATGGACATAGAAAATAAAGACACTGAAGAAATTGGACTCTAAAATCTAGAAACTATGAAGATAATTAAGTGATAAATTCCATGCACACTGTAAACATGAATGGAACAGTGTATTCATCAGTTATATCCCCCCAAATATGAGGTCAAAAACCATTGAGGTGTCCTCTCCCTGTTGTTACATGAGTGTACAGTTACTGTAGCCTACATCACTAGATAGTTACTGGTCCAGTGAACTAAGACTATCATTTGGGAGGATTGTACAATTAGGATATGTTCTTAAATTGTACAATCCTCCCAAATTATATTCCCAGTTTACTGGACAACATAAATTAACATAAAGTGCCAAGAATGCCAAATACAATGCACATGGAAGTGGAACAAACATGATCCTTATTGTTAAAGAATAAAAAAAAAATTAATCAACTAAAATAATTCAAGGTGTATTGGTCAACTATAGAAATGTACAGCATTGTATGTATTGCCCTTAGTAACATTCATTTAAAACACATTTGAAATTTTATCAGCTTTTTCTAATTATCTCAACAACTGCCATAATATGTTCATCAAACTTCTAACAACAATATGAACAGCAGTCTTCATACAGCAATATAACAGTAACAATGACTGTCACATGAATAATTATAAATAAAAAAATAATGGTCACAATAACAGTACTTAAATAAACATCAATATGCACCTGTTGTATTTTAATCCAGGCTGATAATAACAATAGGGTAAAACCACTGCTGGGTGATCAGAAAAGGCTCCAGGATTAAATAAATCCTGACTGTTAGCCGGGTCAGGAGCAGGCTAGCTGTACAGAATAAATCTCCATGGTGATTTATGTGCCTCCGCTTTCGTGAAACCGAATCAAGGCTTAATTCATCCAGGATAACTGGGAAATCCCGGCTTAATCCCTTATCTTGGTTTTGTGAAACAGGCCCCTGGATCCGAAAACGCCCAAAATAAAAACAAAGGTGTAAATTGTTGTAATATTTCCTGTAGAACTAGAACCTGACTGATCCATTGTCATGCTTCTGTTATAAGCTGATATTGGCTTACCACAGATATATAAGAATTGGCGTTTATGTTGGCAGTTTTGCAATACTTACATATATGCAAAATAGCCTACTGAAAGCGTATAGGTCATTTTTAGAGACAGTGCTGCTGTTACATAATTTGTCCACCAGAGAGCACTCTGTATTGCCCTAAATATAGGGCACTACCTATAACTAGTGCCCTTTATATAGATAGAGAAGATATATTAAGGGCGCTATAACATTTCACAACTATTTAATTTGAGGATCCTTAGTAAATATGTGTGTTATTGTAAATGGGTTTATGTGAGAAAAATGTGAGGAAAAAAGCCTAATAATAAAGGCCAATACATAGTCCTTTTTACCCCCAATTATAATTGTTTGTTAACAACTTCAAAAATCAACAGCATCATGATGTTTGATTTTTTTAATAGGCCTACATTTTAGACGACTGGTTCAGAAACACAATGCAGATCTATAAAATCAAAAGATTTGACCTTTAATGGCAGAGATAAAACATACTATAATACAATTTCACACCTGGAACAAATTTGAAGCAGCCCACAAAGACAATACAAATAAGTTAAAACGAGTTAAAAAGGTTAAGACTTACAAAACCTTTTTCGATATAAATGCTATGGTAAATGCTCAAAACAACAGCAACAGCAACAGCAACAGCAACAGCAACAGCAACAGCAACAGCAACAGCAACAGCAACAGCAACAGCAACAGCAACAGCAACAGCAACAGCAACAGCAACAGCAACTACATTTCCCAGGTTGCAGTGGACTTCCTAGTTCAAAGGTCGAAGACGTTAAACGCATGCTGCCTGGAACGGGAACAACAACAAACCGCTGAATTAGCCAAACGTTAACATTTCTTATTTTTCTGTGTTGGTACCGTTGCTCGTTATTGACAGAAATGTCCGGAAAGGCCAAGGATATCCTACAGATGGACCTGTATGGTTTACTTGGTATTGAAAGCACTGCTACAACAAAAGAGGTGTGTAAATAAGCTAGCTGTCAAGCTAGTTAGCTAGCTAGATAACTAATAGTGTAGCTAGCTAAGTATGCCTTTACTTTACAGGCTGGGGGATGTTGTGTTGGCAGATAGTTTATCCGAGTGTTAGCTACCGTTAAATGTTAAAGCAGCTGTGTTTGCACAAGGAGAGACTGTAAGTAACTTAATGTTATGTGTCATTTTGCCTTCAAATAGGCTAACTATATTAGCTAGCTTGCTACCATGGAGCTTGTAGGTGTGTGTGTGTGTGTGTGTGTGTGTGTGTGTGTGTGTGTGTGTGTGTGTGTGTGTGTGTGTGTGTGTGTTTGTATCGTGTATGCGTGTATAATAGCCACCAAGTATTTTTCTCTGTAAGGAGAAACGCCAGGTAAGTAAAGCGAGGACTGACATTCTAGGTCCAGCGAGAACCCAGGTAGCAAAAGACAGAAACACCGGTTGTCTGAATCGCAAAGGTGTGATACACCGAAAAGGCCACTTGGTAGCGACGTTGCGTCAGTCTTCTAGGGCTCCAACTCATTTTAATGATCACTTAATCTGCCAGTTATTTTTCCGAATAACTGATTAATTGTTTGGTTTATGAAATGTCAAATTAAGTGAAAATGGCAGTCACAATTTTGCATATCAAATTGCTTGTTTTGTATTACCAATTATAGTCCAAAAATAAAACTCTAAGATATTCCACTGAAATAATGTAAAACTGAGAAGATCAGCGAACGATCACAATGGAGAAGCTAGGAAATTTAATGTTTGGCATTTTTCTTTAAAATATTACTTAAAACAATGAATGACTTATCACAATGGTAGTCAATAACCTTTCTGTTGATCGCCTAATCTTTTAATAGACTAATTGTGTCCGCTCTAATGAATTCAAAATAGTAAATTAATTTATGGTTTTGAGTCTCCCACCTCAATGTATATTCTTTATCTAAAACTAAATCAACCTATCTGATCGCATATAAGCTCGTAGTGTTAATATGATTACATCTGATGAGGCCTGGAAAATGATGTAATACTATGGACAGCCTATTTACAAAAGGTTACATCTGTTTGCTCACCTCTGCACACTGCAGACAGAATTTTGTGCCTGCATGGATTTTAAATCAACTCTTTTACATTTCATTTCCCAGCCCAGAGCGGTTCACCATGATGTCCTGAATCCTGCCTTTTCCCTACCACCACCTCTCCTCACAGTTTCCAGCATGTAGAATCCACAAGCCCAAAGGGAAATTTAAAATTGCGGCCAAAACGAGGGAAGAAGTTAATTTCTTAATTGGATTTCCAAGTCCTCTCCTCCCCAGAGGATTATCCTAGAGACTTCCTCTTCCTCTAGCAGTTGTGACTTGGGTAGAATTGAGACTCCAACATTTAGATGGCTGGTTCTGTGAGGTCTCTTGATGTTCAAGAGTGATAGCGAGGGTTTGTGTGTGTGTAGTGCATTGAGTCTGGAGGGCTCAAAAATAAATCAAATGTGTGAAGACAGATGTCACCAGCTGGGCTACTTACCTCAGTTGTCTTACCCGCTGCGCCACCACCACTATCCGGCATGTTCTTTATCATAGAAAAAGGGAAGAAGCTCATCCCAGAGCCTCTTTATGTGAGCTAAGCCACATCTGTCCTGCATCTCCTCCTGGTTCTATTTAGCATCTCTTTATCTTATCACTGCTGTTGACCTTCTTTTGAGCTTGGCTGATAAATGCTGGGGGAAATGGCATGTCACAATCTATGATTTAAGGACTATGGATGACTGGGATTTGCTTTATCCTTGTAGTGCTGAGGAAGACTGTTGCGGAAGGCTAGCCACCATTTAACAAGTTATGCATATGCATATCAGCAGGGCTTGGGTAATAACTGCCTTGTGTGTGTTTTACCTACCACAGATTGCTTGGTGAGACAATGTCAACAGTCAAGACCGCACAACATTTCTTGTAGTGTATTCAGCTACTTAAATTGTTTGTGTGTGTGTGTGTGTGTGTGTGTGTGTGTGTGTGTGTGTGTGTGTGTGTGTGTGTGTGTATAATGTGTTGCAGTGTATACAGTAACTACATGCCTGCATGATTTACTTCTGACAGAGCATCCAATGACAGGTCTGGTGATTGCATTACATTGTAAAAGCAATTTTACAATGTAAGCAAAATTATTATCGCACGGGCAACTTACGTTCAATGCATTGATCTGACCAACCTCTTAACATCATGTGACGTAAACCTGAATAACAGATTTGTTAGTTTTCCATTTCAGTAAGCTTGCAGTCATTCATTTGGTCAACAGTATTTCAAAAAAAAAAAAAATTATGTCATCATGAATCAAGATGAGAATATTAACTTTTAATGGAAAGGTATCCAGATTCTTGATACCTTTTCATTACAAGTCAATATAGGATAATACTGAATGAATGCAGAGTTTGACTCAAGGGTTGACTGTCAGGTTCACAAGAGCACATGGGAAGTTAATCACAGTCTCGCTGTTTCTCTTTGTTACATCCAATTTTTCTTCTTACTTTTTGCTCTCCTTTTCTCAGTGTAGTCATGTCCTCATTGCCCCTGTCCTTGCTCCTCTTCTTCCTTTGTGCCTGTTATTATTTCCTCCCGTTGATAATGCCCCGGAAATAGCAGAGCATTGTAATTAAAGAGGATGGACCCATGGCAGATCAGGCAGCTAATCAGCCACACAGGCTAGGGCCCCTACTAGGGCTGTGCCGAGCCTGCACCAGTTTGTCCACTATAATTGGCACCAAAGACTGGTGTAATGAGGAAAAGATGTGGGCATGCAGTTAAGACTGTGGCAGGCAGGGATCAGGGAGGCACAGAGTCTGTTTTCCGCCAGGCACTAACCATTAGGCTACTGTTGGCCTGCTGCTGCATGATCTTTCTTTGATTCCTTGGTTCCTCCTTCTGCAAACTGTAGCGTGGGAAATAGTTAAAATTTCTTCAACTCAGTTTGTCTCGCCTATGAGACAAGAAAAAAAGGCATGGGTCAGTCCAGTTTGCTCATCTCTAAGCACAAGGGACAGCGGTTGGTTTCAGCCCAGGAGTTCTTATGGTTTTCTCTTCACATGGTCTTACTCATAATGGATTCATGAGCCAATCCTAAAAGGTCATGGTGAACTGCACAAAGATAATTGCGACAGTAATTGACTGGATTAGTCCTGATGGAAGATGCCACTCGATCTGAGAGCTCTTATCCACACATGTGCTAACCTCTTCAAAAGTTGGCCTGCGTTGGCTTCTACTTTGTAGGACCAAAGGGCTTCAGGGTTTTCCAGCATCAATTAAGGCTTGCGTGTTACGCCATTGATGGGAGTAATCATGTATTATTTAACAAAACAGCACTGGAGGCTCTGTAGAGATGAGAGGTCTTTAAAGGATGCTAGAGAGTGAAAAGGAAATGCAAGAAACAGGAGCTAGAGAGAAAAAAAGCAGGTAGGATAACTCAAATGTAGATACGTATGTGTGTTAACTAGATCTTTAACTGAACTAAGTAAGACAAAGGACACTATCAATGATGACAGGTTATATTTGTCAAACAGCTTAGCTGTGAGGTAATGTAGTGCACACTGACAACATATAATGCAGACTTGTTCACTTTGATGGACCACACAACTCAAGCAAGCTTTATGGATTTTCTTATAATTCATTTTCATATCATATCTGTAGAAAATCATTGGAAACCAATAGCTGCTTGGAGCGGTAGGGGAAAAAACATTTAAAAAAAATCTTTGTGTAGGGCAGAGAGTTCTCCAACTACCTACCCATTTCTCAGGATGCAATGGCTTTCATAAAGGCCTTTCTTGCCTTTTTGCTTCATCTTGGTCCAAGAGAGGAACCACATTTCGTTCAACTGTACCTGTATACGAATGACAATACATTTGAACTTGAGTTTGACTTTTCATTTCCTTTTTTTGTACTTTATCAAAAGGAGAAAATTGGTCTGAGCTATATTAGCAAGCAAAGACAAAAGAAAAGGGAGAAACAGACAGGAGGAGGATGAAAAGGGGAAGTAGGCTTATGGTGCATTCTTTTTGTCTTGTAATCGCGACTAGTAGCTCGAGCGTGACGTCACATCCGTGTCGAAAAACGAATAACCGCGGGTTGTTGCATTCTTTTTGTCACACAATACTACGAGTCGGAGAAAAGATGGATTTTTGTAACATTTTTAGTAACCTTTAGGATTCTATTCACCCAGTTATTGACATATTACACACATATATTTCACAGTTTGATACATGAAAATTACGTATTTTTTATAAATTAGCCATCTTTGAAAGTGAGCTCGGGTCCTCTGAGTTCAGACGACTTGACGAGTCGTAAATACGACCTCGGGGGCGTTCTTTTTGCAACTTCCGGAAAACAACTCGTAAAATGACTTCGGTGGACAAAAAGAACGCACCATAAGGCCAACAGTAAGCGTATGTGTTTGGCTACAATCCACAGCCTTGTGTGTCAGTCTAGATCTGTTGGAAGGCTCTGTGCGCCAAGCAGCAAGACTTAATATCTCTCAATGATGACTAGTATCTTGGAACCCTCTCAAGGATCCAAGCTCTCATTAACTATTGGAACTACAAACAGAAAAAAAATCTGATGTTGACCAAGAGAGAGAAGAAAAGACTTGTGATATTTAGGAGCTGTCTGAGCCACAATAAGCTCCGGAGGGTTCACTGGAGGCTCGTTGCTTTCATGTAATCATGTGGAGTCTTAGCTCTTGTATCTTGGACAATGGGCATCCAGCCTAATGTGCCTAAGTTGACTGTCATAGAGACTCATTGGAGTTGCTGTTAAAAAGGCTTGGACACTGATGGATTACACCATTCTGCTCAGTTCCCCTTAGAGTTGAGTTTTGTTTCCCCCCAGTAAAGTCAGCTCTGTATGTTTTGGCGCATATTCTACAGATAAAGTTGTGCAAAACAACCCACAGGGAAACATTGACTATGCCAGAGAACAAGGCGTCAGATGCAACTGTTTCCCAGGCATAAAGAAAGGAGCTCCCAAATTCTGTGGCCCGTAGCATACTGGCAGAATATTTGCGCCTAGGTTTAAAAAAAAACAAAAAAACATGCAGAACATTGGCATGGCTGATAAAGACTGGTGAGAAAGTGTATGTCAGTGTGTGTGCTTGTGTCTGTGCTTAGATATATGGGGGATTTCTATGCCCAGTTCTTAGCATGCAATGCATATGAGTGTATGTTTTCGAGGTTGTGTGCCGAAAGCTTCTGCGCCGCACTCTTCAGCCCCCTCTGGTCTCCACCAAATGTTTTCCTGCTTCCCTTCTTTCTCCATAGCAGAGATCTAATGAAAACCACCTTGTCATTAACTGGTACCTAGAAGGACCAATGAATGGTTAACATTCCAATCAGTGACCCAGAGTTAAAAAATCAGCTATAACTAAAACCTCATATGACATTACAATACTCCAAAGTATTGTTTAGTTTTTCCACTCTGGTTCTCTGAACCCCCCAAAAGTTTTGGCTACCTGCCTAAGATATTAATGGCGGCCTTCTCAGATTTGTTACGGACAATGGCACTCTGTTCGTGCATGTTATTGTAAGATAAAAAAAAAGTTTGAATAAAAATGGACTAATACTAGGTTGCAACTCAGGCACATTGGGCAGTGGGCCTGAAAATAGTTATGAATTATTGTGCGGGTAATTCACTATGGAGTATGTGCCGAGGTGGTTAGATTCCATTAACAACATGTCGTAAGGACACGAAGCAGAGGATCAGCTCAGGTGTTGATTTGATCCAAACAATACAATCGCTGATTTTTTTTTTTTATTTGAACGCAGACCTCATTTCACCCCCAGTGCTTTCATGTCAGACTGTTACCATTTGTGCCATTATTTCAGTGGGACCATCATTTTTTTATTCAGACTTTGGTTTTCTGGGCATAGGCTGACAGGATAAAGATAATTGGTACAAAGAGTAAGAATTTAACTTTCACGTGTTCAAAATCTGTGCTTAAGTGGATAATTCGTTCTCTTTGTGTCCTAATCAACATTTTCCACTCTACATAACTCTAGGGGTTCTTCTGTTTTTCTTCTAGATCAAGAAAGCTTATCGACAGAAAGCCTTGACATGCCATCCAGACAAGAACCCAGACAACCCAAAAGCAGGTGAGTGAGCCAGCAAATGTGCTTATCTCTTCAACTTCACTCCATTTTGAGCCACAGACCTCTGTCAGTCACCTAGTAGAACTGGAACAATAATTTATTATTTATTTTATGCAATTTCTGCATTGTTTTCTAAAGAATTAGGGTTAATCATCTGACTGAACGGCCATCAAGCTCCAGAACCAAAAATAAATGCTCTAGAGTAGCGCTCTCAGCAAGTTGTACCCTGCCAGACAGCCGAGCCACAGCACTCTGTAGGGAAGTCTAACTAGCGCCTGTCTCCCGTCGACTTTCTTGCCAGACAGGACCAGCCAAACACCAGCAGCACCATCATCACCACCAGCGTTTACACACTCCATCTTCTTTGGCTTAAGTCCTTCCGCGGCCTGTCGCCAACCAGCATGTCAACAATTAGACCAGGAAATCTTATTGTAGCTTTTTATTGGAAAGGCACCTTGGACAAAAGACTGGTCATGAGGCATATTTTCAAGTGAGGTTTATGTGGTTGCTGGATGGTTCAGACAATTCCTGATTATGTCAGGAAAAAAAAACTGGGAAATTGGTGGGGTTGAGAGGGATAATACAAAAGCAGGGGGTCGGTTTTCCCAGAAATGGAAAAGAAGTGGTTTGGAGGGCCTCAACACTTGAACCCGCACATGTACAGACTTTGCCTCTATCGCACGAGAGCGGAGCAAGTCTTGGGATTTGCTGCTTCTCAGGGAAAGGTTGTATGCATGGAAGAGGTGACTTGGGGGTCATGATTCCTCACTAACTGAAGACGCCCCCTCACTTTCCTCAACCCCCCCCCCCCCATGTTGTGACACTCTGAGCTGCCTAGAGGGCATGGCAGGTCTCCCCCAGTTGGATTTCATTCCAGTCCATTATATGCATGTAGGTAACATGACCGCCTGTGCTGGCAGCATGATCTCCAGAGCCTCCTGTTAGTGTGCACTGCCAGTCCCCACAGGGAGTAACAGTATCGGTCCGTTAGGCTTCCCATCAGTGAATGATTAAGCCTGGCTAGTATAGTGCAGTAGTGTGGTGGTTGTGTGATGTGTGTGTGTGTGTGTGTGTGTGTGTGTGTGTGTGTGTGTGTGTGTGTGTGTTGGATGACAACTGGGGAGGTGGGTTCTTGCGTGGTAGTGGTGATTGCGGCAGTGGCCCCTTGAGGTGCTCTAATGGATAATAGATGGAGAAGCCAAGGGTTTGTGTGGGAATGCACGTCTGTGTCATCAGAGGAAACTGGTTTCGTGAGACCTACGGCACCTTTTTAAAGAATAAAATGTCTGTCTCAGGCCTGTGTCCCAGCTTCAGCTTAGATGTCATGTTCCTTTTACTTTCTTCACGTCACATCACCTTCTACTGTATCTCTTGTGTATAAGGTGCCAAATTGACAAAAATTACCAGTTATATCTTTGTGAAATTTTAGCCACTTTTTTTGTTTTTATATCTCATATTCTACATGTAAAACATTGGTTCCTGAAGCAAAAAGTAAAATTTAATTATTTTTTTTTTAAAGTGTTTCTGTGTGTATCCAGTAGCAGAATGTTCATAGTTTTTGGTTTCTCTTGTCCCTTTCTTCTAGTGGAGCTCTTCCACCAGTTGTCCCAGGCTCTCGAGGTGCTAACTGATGCTGCTGCCAAGGTAAGACGACTGATGCCTCTCAACCTGTCAAGTGGTGATACACACTCACACAGAGACATGATTCATCCTGGTGTCTTAATACTGTTTTTAGGCTGCCTATGACAAGATTTGCACTGCCAAGAAACAGGCAGAAGAAAGAACCAGGAAGCTAGATGATAAGAGAAAAAAAATTAAGCTTGGTGAGTACTTTTCCAAATTGGACAGCATCTCAAGGCTCTTGATTTACTGATTTTAGTGTTTTTGTATTGGTATTGTAAATAGTAATATTAAAATCAGTTTTTTTTTTTTGTCATGCATATTCCAGGATAAACGCAACAGGGGCTAATCATTTTTAAAGTGCTGGGGACTGCTGCATTGACGGTCTAGTATAGAATTAAACAAGAGCAGCTGTTAGAAAATAATCAATTTATTTAGCACAGTTTTGTCTGTTTTCTTCTGGAAAAGAGTTACGTGTGTGTGTGTGTTGTGTGTGTTACTTTGACAGACTTGGAGGCCAGAGAGCAACAAGCAGAAGCTCAGAGTCAGGAAGAGGTGCAAAACACTAGAACACTTGAAGAAGAGGTAAGAGAAGTTATAGAAACCCTATGAGAGATGATACTGTACCAAACGTTGCCTGGAGAGGATGTCGAAAATACAAAATAAAAAGTTCACTATACTACAGGCCTCAGCAGTGATCTGAGAAGAAGGTATTTCAGTGCATCCAGGAAACTCTGAAGCACACCCAGGTGCTTTTCTTCTGTTTTTCATCAAATGCTCACGTCTAAATGAGTTGAAATCTTGGGTCAGGAACAAAGGCTCTTTCTGAGAGAGGCTTTCTTTCACTGCCATATCATAATTATCAGTAAACCCATTAGGTGATATTGCATGACTTGATGCACTTTGTTCAGATAGCCAATGATAAATAAAAATGTTGTGCGTGTTTCCAAGGTGTGTCATGGCATGTGCTCAATGTGCTTAATGCATGTAAAAATGTGGCCAGAGGTGGAGAAGGTAACCAGTAGGTGGCACTGTTCCATTTCTGTCTCATCTCAAGGGCTTATTTTTTCTTAACTGAAGAAACAAGGTGGTCGGAACACTTCTGGAAACACAGAATAGCAGAAAGGGTGTCTTAGAATGTGAGAGTTACACATTACATCAGTGCTTAATGGAAGATGCATACTTTGCTGTCAAAACCAGTATGTCAGTTTGTGCACATTACTGTATTGTATGTGTCTGTTTCTACCAGATAGCCCGTTTGAGAGAGGAGGGATCCAGGCAGCTTGAGGAGGAACAGAGGCTCATCAGAGAGCAGATCCAGAGAGAAAGAGAAGAACAGCAGCTGCAAACAGGAGTCTATAGTATGTCCATACCAATATTTAACCTAGTACACAGTCTGTTCCAGTCCATGTTTACCAAACCAGTTCAGTGCAGTCCTGTTCTACCTGGATAAATCCAGTTTGATCCAGGGAAGTCCTCTTACTATCCTGAAAGCCTCCGCTCGTGAACCCCTATGTTTCCCAACTGTCGTACTGTCAGTCCAATTATAGCCGTCACTAGGTTCCTTGTGGTTCACCAAATATTATGCACATAAAACAATAACTGAATGTATTTTTGAATTAAAGATTTGTACTTTGAAGAGGTCTATTTTAGTTTCTTAGCAGAAAGACAACTTGGCAAGATAACATAGGAATGCCAAGGACCATGCATACACACACACACACACACACACACACACACACACACACACACACACACACACACACACACACACACACACACACACACACACACACACACACACACACACACACACACACACACACACACACACACACACACACACACACACACACAGAGTTATCCATCAAACTTTTAACCTCTTGATAATACTGTTGCTTTAAAACTTCAGTGTCTCTGAAAAAAAGTAAGTCTTGTAAAATAAGACTATAGAAGTTTGGGTATTTAAAGAAAGTACTGGTTCTTGGCCCGAGACTTGGACCCCTTTTTGTTTTACTCATGCATAGTCAGCACGTCTTTTGAGTCTTTCTTTCATTTGCGCGCAGCCAGGCCTCCCCAGCCCTCCCCTGAATCTGTGCTCTGTCTGTTTCATCTCGAGATGCACTCAGTGGATCATCAGACTGTAGCAAGAGCCATACATTTACCATCTGACAGCCAAAAATTGCTGTTCATCTGCATGAGTTGACTGCTATTTTGAGTGATACATTTCTTTCCTTAACAAAACAATTATTTTCTTGTCTTTTCACTTCACTGTCCCATCTCCCCTCCCTCATTTTTTTTTTTGTCAGCCTCAGGAGTGGAGAGATGTTCCAAGAGCAATGTGACCCCCAAATTGAAGGTAAGGCTTGCACCTATGGGGGTTTTAATCAGGGGACGAGACTAGGAAGAGAGGTCAGGATGAGAGTTGCAGTTCTTGGAGAGTAACACAGGGAGATGGAAAAGAGTGAACTGAGTGAAAGTGCTGGCAGAATCTCTGCGGGGATTTTGATAGAACCTTAGACCTTTTGTAATTCATTATTCGGAGACCACATACACTGTCTCACCAGTAAGCGCACATTTAACGCCCATTCCTCCGGAGTAGTTCCAACGTCGTCAGGAGACCTGTAACTATGCCAAGAGAGGGCTTATTATATTTCCTCCTGGAAACTGCCCAGCCTGTGCATATTAACGGACACTGGGGATGTTAGCTAATGTGTTTAGACATTTAAATCTGGTTTTAAAATTTGATAGCCATCTAGTGCATTTGTGTATTCAGTTAGAAAAACAAACAGCAGCCGTAAGACTGACCGTATCACAGGTCACGTTGAAGGACATGGGAACATTACTGCATAAATATATCTCAGAGACTGGCTCTTGTCATGTTGACGTTTAAAAAAATAAAATTCTCTGTTTTAATTGCATCCAATTTTATTTTTTTTAATTAATGTCTGTCTTGTGTTGTCTCTAGACTTGAAAACTGTGTTTTTTATTTGGTTTCTTCTGTCCAGTAAAAGTTATAATATATCTTTAACCTGATTCAAAATGAGCCCTGTATTCAAGATGAAACCCATCTCTGGGACTATTAGACATTTGATGTTCAGCAAAATGATTGACTGCGTTGTGGACATTTGCAATGACTCTGACGTCAATCATTCCTACAAAACTAATTCCAGCGACATTTGACATTATTCCTGTGATATGGTCTGAGATCTAGATTTAGTGATGCAGAAAGCCAATTGGTTTGGTTCCACTAATATCTTTCCTATCTGTATATTTATTTAAACTAGGAGCAAGAGAACACAGCAATGTGTCAGTGTTGTGGGCTGAAACCGCAGACATCACATCATGCAAATACTTTTAACATCTTATTCGAAGATTAATGGGTAAGAAGGTTATCAGTGGGTACAGGAGACTGCTCTTGGAAAGAGAATGTACATTGTCAACCGTAATTGTTGGTAAAAGAACGCTATGTAGACATGGAAATTCCCAGAAATCCTGTTCTCTGACAGTAAGCAGAATGTTGGAGCTGAATCAACACTTAGTGCTTGCCATTTATAATTCTACTTTAAGCAGTCAGTGTGATATATTGGCTAGACTGCTGTTCTTTCTACATGGATAGGAGAAGTTGCACAATATCTCTTTTCTAGGAGTATGGGAACTCGCATCAGTGTTTAGTGACAGGACTCCAAGCAAGTCAAAGAATTTGATAAATGATCTTTCGTGGAGGTTCATTGGAGCTGTTCAGCTCTTATACAGTAAATAGTTGTACTATATGGTAATTTCTAAAACAACATTTACACAGTGCAGTATGGCAAGTGTCATGAACGAAAAATTGTTGCACAATCATCATAAGTTAACCACAGTTCAAACAAAGACACAACACATCTCACATCTTTCTGCCCATTGCAGAGTACCTTAGGCAAGCTGCTTTGGATTACTTGGTCATTATTGTGTCTAGTGTTGTGCTTTTTCTAATAAGGGAAGAAGTTCCACTCTCTCGATACTTCCAGCTTCTGAACTGGTTGCAGTTCCACTCTGGTTCCATATAGCTCACAGGCGAGTGCAGAATGTTCAATCATTTTTTTTGTCTAGTAATTTCAATGTTGCATTTGAAAGGGGAGGCTAAGAAAATACACACAGCTACAGTTATTTTTTTTTAAAGTGGCTTTTTTTTTTTGTTCTAAAAAGCTTTTTAAAATGTCAATGACATCATACACATCGTACAGCCAGAGATGCTGCTTTACGGCAATTTCTGAGTCACTTCCTTTTTCTCTCTCGAGGCATCGACAACACAGCTGACAGGTTAGGCTCTCCCTGTCAATACATGTGCTAGAAAGAGGTTTGCTAATGTTTTAAAGACCAGGCCGAAATATTCACTCTGACATTCTGGTTCTGCTTCGGGTGCCATCAAGCGGGATCTCTGGTCTTAAAGCTGCTGTAGGTAAGATTGTGAAGATCCAGGACTTTGCCAACAAATTTGAACATCGACAACTTCTAAGTCCCTCCCCCTTTCTGCTGCAGCCCAAACTGTCTCCTAAGCCCCTCCCACACAACGGAGTTTGACAGAACTGCCGGCATGTCAGACAACATTTTCAATAACTAAACACTAACGCAACGTTAACTTTACTCACCAACAGTAAAACGATGCTAACTAGCAGGCTACCGTTAGCCATTTCAGCATCATATCAGACCGACCACTGTGCAAACGTTACTATTATCCTCACCAACATAGCTTTGTGGACTTTTCACTACTAATAACCAAGTGAAAGATAAATCATTTACGGTGGAATTTTGCCAATCGCACTAGAGGCTGTAGGTGGTGCCAGAGGAGCTGGATTTTTTTTTTATATAACATAATTCATGTAGTTCTACTGGAATATAGGGTCAGTTTCAGCAACTATGACAGAAAGTTAGTTTTATAAGACTTACCTACTGCATCTTTAATCAGTCCTTCACTGACCAATCAGCATTCATTATCAGAATACTAGCGTGTTATGGGCAACAACGACTCAACCTGCAAGAAATCGAAAGGACATAAGTACTCGTTCATTCAACTTTCGACCTATAATCCATGTTGAACTTGCAAAAACTACAATCAAATCTGAGATTTCTCAACGGCAATCAGGCGACAGAGACAAATTTGGCTGTCTAGCTTCATATTGTCCCATTCATTTTGCACTCGTCTGCGGTCACCCCCAGTAGAACTCTGGTGGAACTGCTACCAAATTCAATACAACTGGGCTAAATAGGGAGTGAAATGGCTCTCCGTAGACTGGCTGTGATACAGGTGAGTCACCATGTATTCCATGGTCCAGGGTTCCATATTTTAATTTTCACCCATTTTAGCAGTCCGGCACCCTCTGTATGAATGGAAATTAACTGCAGGTCTCACAGGTGGTGCCAGGGTGATGTTCCAAGAGTTTAACAGTGTCTCTCTCCTGTTGCTCTTTTCTGTCCTGATGGTTATAATTTGTGTGTCCTCATAGCCAAGCCTACCTGGCATGCTTTGTCTTCTCATCACTTGTATTCTTCTTTCTCATTTCAGTTAAAGTGGAAGTGTAAAAAAGATGACGAGACGAATGGAGGCTACTCTCAAGACATTCTTTTCAGACTTCTACAAAAGGTACACATCCTAAAAATCTAATCATTGTTCCACAATGTTACAAGAGGAATCATTTATACAGCAAAACACTTAACTTGTCTTGCCTTGCGTTTAGAACTCGTTTTACTTTTCACATGACGCATTAACCGTAAGCTACCATTTGGGTTGGGTAATATAATAAAATAAACCTTAAGGCTACTGAGGTTACAATCCTTTTAATATATCTGTATTAGGACATTGCAGGCAATGTTGTAAATTAATGAGCAGGACTGTTTTACAGGAATTTTTAATAATTAATGTGATAAAGTACTATTTATTATTAGTATTGACCGGATTAACCAAAAACAGACACTCCTAAGTGTTTAATCTATATCTAATTGTTTCTCCATGAAATCTATATATATAGCTATCTCAATATAAAAACAAATACATAAATTGTATAATGATAGAATTTGATCTCTTCATCCTCGGTGTCCCAAAGCAGAGCTCCGTGGTAACAAACTTGCCTGCAGAATCCGGCCACTTTTGAGGTCTGCATGACATCAGCGCTGTAGATTGTTTTATTCTTCCCCTTAAACAAGGCTCATTAAGTTTTGTTGCAGTGAAAGTGCTGAGGGCAATGTTGGAGTGCCTTTTTAAAGCCATGCACGACATTGTTTGTGCCCCTCTTACCAGGTGATTAAACAGTGCTGAGGGAGGCATTAGGAAATGTGCTCTTCTCATGCAACCCAGTACCACCTAATGCCATGATCGTCACAAGGGCTTTTGGTAGGGCATAGGTTGGCCTTAAATGAGGATAGGGCAAGTGTCGCTGACGTCAAGATGTCCGTAAAAAGGCGTATGAATTTCTCCTCTGCACGAACTCAATCAATATGGCTCCAGGCAGAAGGGCTGTGTCATAGTGAAGACTGTGGGGGGAAAAAAAGTGTTCTTTCTTTTTTAAATTCTTAAGCAAAGGGAATACATTTTAGAAAAAAGATTTTGTTTGAGATGGCAAGCTCCAATGAGTGACAGTTAATAGTTTGGGCAAGTCAAGCCACCGCTGGGTGGGAAAGTATGGTACGTGTATACTTGTGTATGCATACGTGTGCAGACTTGTGTACTTTGGCCGCTTGAAATAATAAATCTTCGTTTAAGGGGGGAAAAAACATGTTAAGATATTTTTATTCTATGAAACCGAGGCCTTTTGAGAGTCTCCTTTGTCACTGTTGGCTTGCTCCAAACTGTCCTCCGTAGACCTTAGCATTCCTGGACTTTCCCCTTTCCCAGAAAGCTATATTTTCACAGGACGAGATTCTCTAAAGCCACGCCCATCCTCTTTGCTTTCAAGACCCTGCTTTAGGCGGGGAGAGGTTAATGACAAAAGGCCTCAGTTATACATAAAAACCCAGAGGATTTAAAAAAAAAAAATTGCTCTGCTAATGGCTGCCTTTAATAGGGATCCGTTTTTTTTGTGTCATCTGCTGACGTGTTTCTAGCCTTCCTCCTCATCTCTCCATCTTCCTCGGACAGAGATCAGGGAATGTCTAAGATGCTCTTTGCCCTGCTTCCTTTTTTGGCCAACCTATTCTCCCAGTTCTGATTTGTGGCAGGGGGTTGGATGAGAGCCATTTCTAATTTCAGCTCATTGATGCCAAAAATATTGTTTATTAAATGTTGTCATTGCACAAGGACTAACTAAAATGATCCAATATTACCTCTTATCTCTTGAGAAATTACAGTGGTCTCACTTTTGTTCATGATGTTCTTTGCAGTGTTACTGGCTCGGTCCCAAACATATGAACCCTATCATTAGAGATTAAGTTTAATAACCAAACATATTCAATCCTAACTTTTATTCCAGAAGTCTGTTATATTCAGCTGTGTTTTCAGTTCTTCAGTCTGCATAAGCTTTGTGTTTGCATGGTTATGATTTGTGCTGTGAAAGAAAATACTAATTTAATTGTTCCACATCTCTCCTCTTCTTCTATTTGACTTTTCTTTTACTCTCCCATTCCTTACCTTTTTAGTATGGGGATGTTTCAAATGTGATTGTATCAAGAAAGAAGAGAGGAAGCGCTGTGGTTGAATTTGCAACAGTGAGAGCAGCTGTAAGTACCTAACGCTTCCCCGGTCAGCGTCCTCATTCTGTTTGTTCAATAATGGAAATCTTCACCAAAGCAGACATTTGCATAGAGCCACATTTGTTTACCACTCACTTACCTCAAAGTCTCTGGTCACCTGCTGGTCACTATTACTAAGAATGACAGCTGTCATAGACTTCCCAGCCTCAGGACATTTTCGGCGACCTAAACAAATGTTTCAGTCATTCTGTAGTGTAGAGATCTCTGTGCTGATGGGAACCATTGGACGGAAGAACTTGAGCCGCTTCATTGTTCCACACTGTCTGGATCCTCAGGCCCTTTGTCGTGATGTTGTACTATTTTGTTGTGGTTTCCTCCCCACAACGTGTGTTTTCCCTCCAGAGAACATGTCTGCCAGTCTACACGGATCTGGGCACAGGTTCTGTGGTCTCTGCCTGCCCATCTCCAGGTCCCAGCCTAGCTCTGGGAGTTGGCCCAGTTACAATACACCTTTGTCCTCGTCTACACGTGTTTTTCATATGTAGACTATATAATACCCAGGTGTAGGGTGGATACAACACAAATTTTACAGCTTTCAGGACAAGGAGAATGTTTTTTTTCTCCTAATAATATACTGGTAGAGAAACCCTCCGAAGATCCACTAACAAACTGTTTTTTGTTTGTTTGTTTGTTTGTTTTTTTAAGGAGCTGGCAACTAAGAATGAAAGTGGCCTGAGTGAAAATCCTTTGAAGATTTCATGGCTCGAAGGACAGCCCGAGGTTATTGCTCCAGCAGCTCACCCTGGCCAGTTCATGTCTTTACAGGTACCAGTATAACCCAAAAGTGTATTGTTGTAATTCTCTCCCTCTCTTGTAAAGCATATCAGCCGTATGTTACAGAATCTTCCCATGTACACAGCTTCCAACACAAATACTATTGCCTAAACACTGTCCCACAAAGTGAAGTATGTAAACCTTCTGAGGAGTGGTGCTAATATTACCCCAGTGCTTGCACTCCCCTCGCCAGGTCTAGAACAATGTGTTTGGTTAAATGGGCCTCAGTTTATTTTCTTTGGAGTGGTGAGACACTGGCCCAAAGCACCCGGTTGGCCACTCATTAACAGGCCTGACCTGGGAGATCCTAGGAATCCTGTGCTTCACATAACAACCCAGAAGAAGCAGTGTGCAATAATGTTAGCCTGGCACGTAAGACTGACTAAAAACCTGTGTCTCTATATTGCTATTAATAATAAAATAGTATTTTTTTTTTTTTTAACATTTTCTTTTTGATTATTGAACATTTTAACATCTTTCTTCTGAGGGGTGGGGGTCTAATTTTGAATTTGAAGGATTTACCTTCTTCCAAGCCCCAAAATGTTTTATTGAAAAAAATTATCTTAAAACATTTTCCCTCTGATGTGTTACCTCGTGATTCGGAAATCACAGTAGTCCGTACTGCAATCTCGACTTTTTTTTATTGATTTTGCATGCCTAATATTTTGTCTTTTGCTGCCAGACCACATGCAGACACCAAAGGCACACTAACTCTTTCCGTGTCCATGATAATCTCATTTCAACTATATCCACTGAGAATCTACAACGTTTTTCTTTCTTTTCATTATATTAGTATGAAGTAATGTTTTTCACCTGTGATGTCCATTTTACTTCTCCTATATTATGATCTTTACCTGTGAGAGACTGGCGATCGGTAGACTCTCTCCGTCTACTTATCTGGGTCTCGAGAGCTGCTGCTGAACTGGGTTTCACCCCTCAACTCAGTGCGGTGTCTCAGTGACCCCCCCCCCCCCATGTGAGACTCTGCATGCACACTGGGACTTGTCACACTAATCTCTTTAAATGTTATTATGGTAAACCGGGTTGCCTTACAGATATCCAAAGCTGATTGCTTCATCTTTTTTTGTTCTGCACTTTAGAATAAAAACATTACTATGTCTGGGTAATTTTCGCATTAGCTCTCAGCGAGAATACTTATCATTAAAGAGGCCCCACATGACATAATGGGGTGAACCACTGTAGATATTAGTAATGTTGTTGCACATCTGGCCTGGGGTCAGTGGACATGGGAGGCATTTGAGAAAGAGAGATAGAGGTAATAAGAAGCCCAAGCATTGGAGGTCCTTCTCCCCGGACTCTATCTGAAATCTAAAAATCAGATTCCTCTCCTGTCGTCTACCCCTCCATTGCAACCCCACACCATCCAGCTGCAATCACATAGGAGCAACTTGGGTGAGGACTTCACTTCTTTAACCTCATCAATCCAAACAGTACTCAGAGAGTCAGGGTCTCACTACAGGGAGCTCAGAGACACAGATGTATGACTTCAGCCTCAGCTTCAGTTCCAGCACTGCTGTGCTCACTAAATGAATCTGGGGCCTAATTAAGAGTGGGGGGTGGGTGGTTATGACAGCAGATATGACATAATTTATACCAACCCCACTGCATTCACCTAGTTTTAACCACCATGGTTATTAAAAATTTCAAAATAGGGAAGGGCCACATCTTCCACACACCTTGTGGTATTCCTGACTTATTTCAGCCCCATCTTTTGGGAAAGGATCTAGTTTTATCTCCATACTGTTCTTTGTTGGGTCTTTACCCTTTGACAGATGTAAGTGCTTAAGTCATTATTGACACTAGCATTTCTTCTAGCATTGTATTGCTGCAAATCTTTGAATTCTGAATGAGTCAAGGTGCCTGAATGAACCTAAAGTAAAGATAATATTTTTTTTGTAGTGTGTAATTATGGCCTGTTTGGGGTGCAGGGCTCAGATAATGTTTAATGAGAGCTGTGAACGGCTGCTGCATCAAAATATGATTTCACGTGTGTGGCTGATTTCACGGAGTCTGACGAATGATTCATATCTGACCTTCCAGACTGTCTCGGATATAGAATCACTATCTTACCATTTGCTTTGTCTTTGCCAGACGTAATGTTTGTGTTTCCGTAGATGTAATACCATCATTAATCACTGTGTCTTGATTCATGGTTTATTGCGTAGTTTAGCGTACCCACATTTTTAACGGAAATCTATCATAAAGGATTTTAATTTGATCTTTCTACGCCTGCTTCTTCCATCTAGAGCTGAAGAGTAATCGCAGGCTTGTCACGACACAAACCAGATGCAGCAGATCAGCTATTCTGGGATTGTTTTTCCACCCCGCTAGTGTGCTAGTGCTCGAAAAGTGCACTCTCACCTAAAATAGCCCCTAAATGTGGATAGGATGCTCTGTTTGTGGCCATGCTGTTGGCACATTCAACCCTGGCCTAAGTGCAGATAAGGGACTTCTAAAAGCAAGACCTTTTGTATTTTGCTGTGATCAGACCCAAAAGGAGGAAATTATATTAATAATATTGTGTATCACATTTGAATGGATATAGGAGAGAGATGGGCAGTATATCAAATTATGTGCATCTGGAGTTATTGGTGATTTATAGTGTGCATATAGTGGGACACTCAAGGAACAAAAGACCACTGAGTTCATAGAAAAGATACACTGGTTTATGATAGCTATGTGTTTTATCATTTATCATCACTATTTTTTTCATCAGACACAGAATGAATTGGCCTGTGTGATTATAATTTGGTAAGATTTTCATAATTATTGTGTTTACGCCCAGTTCATCATGCGTGTCATGAGAGGGAATAGCTGTTGTGGATTGGCTTGGCCCTCGCCGTCTATAGCCTGATAATACGTGATACGTACACGATACAGACGGCATAAACAATCAGTTTCAAATAAATCCCCTTTTTGTGTGTAAAACCATGCAGCATATTTCAGTAGCATCAGGTTGTACTGGTAGATGCAATTACAGTAGACTTATCACATCTCTTATTTGCCAAAACAATATTTTTAGTTCTTTTAGTCAGTACCTGACAAAATAAATAACTCATAAGTGCAACTCTTTAGTGAGATGACAGAGTTTCTTGGTATTCGGTATGAAGTTTAGATTTTTGGAGGGGGAGAAGTAGTACCAGATGTGATCGGGATACTTCACAGCTCGGGCCAGTTTGTGCTGAGCAGACAAGATAATTTGTCCTCAATTACAGACTCTTTCTTCTCACATCAGTCATGTGGCCGAACACTTGTTGAGCACAAGTGTATGTGATTCTTCGCACTGAGTGCTCTTGTGTAGACAGAGTCATAGCAGCCAAGGTCTATTGTCTGCAGGAATGTTCTTTTTTTCAGAAAAAAACAGACCGGAAAAGTTAATTCTTGAAAGTTATAACGAATAAGGATGGGTTTTCATAAAATGTGTCTGTTTTTTTTTTTATATCAAGAAGGGCTGAAGTGCATTAAAAATACCAACATTTGTTGGTATTGTTTTTTTATTAAATATTATTTTTTATAGGTTAAAGTTTTTTTACCCTTACTTAGTATTCAAAGCGTCTCTCCGACATGGCAAAATTCTTCCTTCTCTTGCAAACAAATGAGGCTTTGATGGTTAAGGGCCATTGTAGCAGACAGGGGAACACTGTCCAATGGAGAGTCCGTGTGACTGAATAGCTCTTTCTCCTGCTTATCTGGAAAAGGCAGGCTGCATAGAAATGTCTGACAAATTGCAAACACACCCTGGTTAACTATTAAATGTCACCTCTTCATGGTACAGGTGTGCCACAGAGCAGGGCATGTCTAACAACTCAGCAGTTGCTTCAAAGCCCAGTTTACTGTGTTACAGTATTTGTGACTAAGTGATATCCTGCTTGACATGTCTGTCTAATTTAGGCGTGTGTGCCTCTCCACCTTGAAATAATGTTGTGGATGGATGTTGTGGTGGATAATCCCACGCTATCTTTTTTCTAGAAACTGTTAGGCAAGGCTAATTGCCTCCACAGTGACAGTTGAAAAGCCAAATAAATGTCTTTCCATCAGGGTGTGTAAACAATCATATATGAGCTTTCTTAAAATGTTGACACGAGCTGTTCTATCCACAAAACCACTAATCGTAGAATGTGAAAGATATTTTTCTTTACTTCCCCCAAATACAAAACGGTACATTTTTCAATGCAAAACAATGTTTCATGATGTGTTATTGTCATAACATATACAAGGAAAATGGTCAGTGATATCCACTTTAAAATGGGAGATGGCAAAACAGATATACAGTGTAGGCGTACCCACAAACATGGCTGTTTCTGTTTAGACATGCATATAATTCTAAATCTATTGCTAGAAGTAGGACACTTGTGGTTCGTATATATTTTTCAGCATGACCCGTGTGGAACTTAGGAATTTGACTGGTTCTGGGTTTGCCCCACAGCTTTTCCTGGCAACCCCCCACTAAGGCACAGACTGAGGCTCTGTCCTGACTCCCCTCTTCAAACCTGAGGAAAGTGGACCTAGATTGTCAAATCTAAATTGCACAAATCTCAGTTTGACGAGCAACTGAGAGTTTTGCGTGCTTACATGTACACACAGTACATATGTGTTTCTCTCTACTTTTGTGCCAGTGTATATGTGAGATTCAAGCGTGCTTTTTTCACGTGTTGGCGGACTGTTTGGTCAGAAGGTAGTGTTTAAACCCTCATCAGTACTTTTGCTGCAGTAATGGATGTCTCTGGTCCTCCTCCCTCGACACCCCCTGCATATGTGGAAGTATCACATTACCCTTTACCACTTTCCTTCTCGTGCGCCACTCACCAGAGCATTGGACTCTGATTTGCAGCTAAGAAAACAGCCTGCTCCGGCTTTTTATTTTTTTCCCGTCTAAGGTCTTAGACCTGTGGCCTGGCTTGGTCTGCAGCCCAACCTGCCACCACTGGCTGGCTTTTATTGGAAGCAGAGCTAAGTGTTTGTTTTCACTGCATTGTTGGGAATGAGAGATGGGGGTACCTCGGTCTACCTTTGAGTGGGGCCTCTGGGATGCGTGCGGAGGAAAAATTGCCCTCTGCACACAATAGATTGGCAAGCACGCCAAGAGCCAAGACATCACAGCTCGAGGACCTTGGATTCCAGCCGCAACTTTTCTTAAACGCAACACTCTTAAGCCTTAACAGCCGTTGTCAGTGCTGTGCTGTGTGGGGGATTACATTAGCAAAGGAAGAACGTTAAAGAAGCTCCAACATATGTCGAGCTTTGAGTTTGACATCCGACAAAGTTCGATTATTAACTTAACCATTGTATCACCTCTGTAAGGGTGATTGTAGGGAGAATATTAACTTTGTGTAGTTGTATTTTTTTTTTGTTTAACTTTTTCAAATAAGATGTTTATTTTGTAAAAAATGCTATGGACCACACAATATCTGTTGCTCTATAAAAGGGTAAGCTTCTTATCCTAGAAAGTTGCTGTATCAGCTACAAAAAGTAACATCTTTTACTGAAATAAACAAAAAAGGCAGAATTTTTAATCCTGTGTATCCGTCTTTTCATAGTAGATTACCTCCATTAAAACTTAGGTGAAGCAAGTTCTCACCAAAGGTTATTTGTTATATATACTTATTGCCCAGGGATCATAAAATCAGATATCTCCAGATTTATTTCCACAATAACCATCGCTTTAGGATATTGGTTTTCCATAAACTCAGGAGTATGTTCCCAAGAAGGGTCTCTTATTGTTCCAAACTTTTAGTAAACCCGTCATCGAACACCTGGCTACTATGCTGTCTAATTGTGGTGTTTGTCCATCACCTGGAGAACATCATCCAGGATGGAAGGGCCCAGGTCGAAGCTGAATGAAAAGCCACTGTCTTCCTCCTTATGCTGTCCAACAGTTTTGTCACAGGTCTCTGTGGAGTCTTCATCCTTGTCTGAATTCAGGCTGCCCCGTCCAAGGCTGTGATCCAGATTTGGAGCGACATTATTCCCTCTTTGGTACCCATCCTCCTTTTCCATCGCCGCTTCCCTTTCCTCACTGTCCAGCAGTGGCATAGAGCTGTATTTCTTTCTCCTCTGGGAGGTGTTGGGCATGTGGCCTATATGCAAGTTGGGGCTCTCTGAGCCCTCGGCCTCATCCAGGTTCAGACGAGGGGGCTTTGGCGGTGGAGGGCAGGCCAGGAAGAGATTCTGCTCGCTCTGGGAGCTTCGTAGAAGCAGATTGTGGCCCATCTTTAAGAAGGAAAGGTCTCCAAAGCTGTCTGTGTGGGCATCGTTACCAATGTGTGAGATGTGGCGGAAATCAGCCAGTGGTAGGCTAATCATATTGACAGACAGCACCTCCCTGCGCTTGAAGGTCCTGCTGGACCAACGACCAGAGGATTGCTTTCTGTACAATGATGTTCTAAGTGGCATCTTGGCAGATCTGGTTGAGATAGACCTAAATGTTTTTATTTATCCTTTTAAACTTATTCTTAGTCTTTGTATCCTTTTATATTTCCTCTTTTGTTTGGCACTGAATCCTTAGTGTTGAAATGTGAAGTGGTAAATGCTGACAAGCATAGTTCCATCTGCATCAAAACACAAGAAAAGAGAAATTATTTAACAAATCCAAGTCTTATACCAACTTTATAACACTGCATTATAAATAAATTTTTCATAATCCAGGCTTCCCTCACATCATGCTAAAATATGGAGCAGGTCTGTAATTCAGCACCAGATGTAAGTATTAGACTCATTCAGTCGGCTTGATGTGAATCGGCAGCCATTGTTTAGAGATTGCACCTGCTCCACTTGATTTTGATTTATTAAAGTTCAATATTATTTGGCAGCAGAGGGATTTTCCAACAATGCTTTGAAGCTTCCATTTCTAAATATTTACTTTTCAAATCCCTGTTTTTTTTCCATAAATGCAGGTGTGGTCTGCTGCCTATCCTCTAAAGGAAGTCTATCAGCCTCCTTAATACTTCCAGTAACAAAAGCAAGTCCCACATGGTAATTGTCCTGCGTGTAAGTGAATCATACCTCTTCACATTTTGTTTTGGGAGAACATGAGGTTTTACCGTAACGTCTGTCAGAAATCATGATAACTTCACTTTGGAACACATGTTTCTGATTCTGTGAAAAATACAAATAGCTGGGGTGCAGTCAGTTTGATTTTGCTGTCGTGTGAGAGTGATGCAGTGATTCTGGATGCGGAAGTTAATAAAATTTGATTTTTATTCAATCACACTACACACTACATCACACTGTAGGCATTCAATTTCAAAATAATTTATTTATTTTTTAATGTAGTTTGGGGATTTCATATAAAAGATTTACATCCACCAAAACACGTCTTGGTCCAAATGAAACAAAATATATATATATATATAAATAAAAAATGTATGCTGAAGTTTGTCAAAAATTAAATAGTAATTTTGCGTTCCGTGACCTGTAATCATTTTATGGAGTAAAACAGAACTCAAGTTCATCAACGCTGGCATGTCGATTAGATAATCTGCCCAGTGTCTGTGATTTTTACGGTCTCTCAAACAGCTTTGCCCACATTAGATCTATGTTCGTGACTTGAAACACTCACTCTGTAAATTTGTATTCCACTACAGCAAACAGGTTTTGTAGGCCTGTAAAGGTTTTATCGGCACTTTAGTAGCAGCGGGAGACTGGAGAGCGTGGACACAACAGCATTCCTTTCCAAACATGTCAGTTTGGCCAAGGAGGAGTCGTAGGATTTCAGCCATGAGTATCATGTTCAGGAAACACTTCATGGCCAAGTAAAAATTAAAGAAGCCCATAAAAACTGATTGGCCAAGAAACAATTTTTAAATGATCTTCCTCATTGCTGCCATAAATGATCCATCTTTGAGACGGATGAGGAATCCGATGGAAACTACAACCACGAGTTAAAACAAAAATGATTCCAAGGATTTTCTTTTCTTGCACTTGTTTGTCTGGTAGGATAAATAACAATGTGATAGATACAGATTGATAAATTCTTACCTGTCTTGCTGAGCAAAAACAGGAAATTTAATCCAACACAGTCCCACACGTCTCTGTCAGGAAACTAGGCAGCGTCTGCCTGCACACCTTGACAAACTCTCCCTCGACATGATAGGGCTTGTTCAAAGGTTACAGAGAAGATCCCATTGCGCAGCCTTGAGACAGAGTAAGTAACTTTTTCAAAGTGACACAACCAAGTCAAATTGTACATTCAGTTGTAGCATTTAGCTGCCAAGTGACTCTTACCTTTTGTGTTTTCAGTCCTTGGACATTGCAATCCTTTTTTTAAGTTAATCCTCCCCAGTGTAAGCTCCCCAGGTGTGTTGCTGGTTAAAAGCCTTCTTTGCCTAAGAGATAAGCCAGGTGAGGTCAGAGTACAAGAGCTTCTCTTCAAAAACAAATCTTATTTTATGTCTGCAGTCATCCCACTGTAGAATGGTTGCCAGCCATCAGATGATATCATCCTGATTCCGGTGTGAGTTGGCCTTTTAGTCATAAGTGTTAAAGTAAGTCCTGCTGGTTGGTTTGCTGCACCCATTACCTGCCTGAGAGTGGGTGCATAACAGGAGCTGCTGATTTAATCCCGATATTGCGAAATGTGGGAGAAACTATGGTGCACAACTCATTCCAAGAGCTGTTTGTGAAGAGGGGAAGAGTAAAAGAGGTTGAGTTTGATTAGGTTAGTGAGTGTACAGCAGGTTGCGTTTTGAGTGTGTGGTTTTTGTAGATTGTGCGCTTATGTCTAAAAGGAAGTCATAGTCAGTGAGCAAACAGGTCAGTCACTCAGAGGAGGGGGTTAACTGATCTCTAATCTCAATGTCATTGTCATTGTGCTTTGCTGATTTCCTTATTTCCTTCCTGCTGTTGGCATGTCTAAAGCCCCAGAGTCAAGCCCACTCCACAGGCCCTTCTGCCTGACTGGAGGCCTATAGCTTCTCTATGTAATCAAAGCACACTATAACACAAAGACATGTATGTACAGGCACACTGGGTTGCACGAGAGATAACTTGTTGCATTTCCAATTCTCACGCTTCCAGCATGTTGTCTTTGTCTTTGGAATGCTATAGCAACACAGGAATGGAAATTGTGTCAGAGCAGCAAACTTTATTTATTTTTATTTTTTTTGCGCTATGGAATTTGTTTGTGTTACAAATGGCAGGGTTAAAGCATTTTGTTGTTCTCTCACAGGCAGTAATTGTTACTTTCGATGATCGTGCCCTTTTGTTTGTGTATCGGTTTGGAAAGATTATTTTTTGAATCATATAATCTTCTGCAACCTGTGTCTCTGTGTTTTTAAGGAGAATATATTAAAACCAACACGCCAGCATGCTTTGGTATCCCAAACACGTCTTATAATGAACATTGTCCCCCAGCAGAAAGGAGGACAGGCTGTGGATCCCTCTGTCCAGAGTCTCAACGCTTCTCCTTGTTCACTGAACATGCATGGTGGAAGGAAATGGACAAATCATATATTTCACTACTCCTCCAGTCCTTTTTAAATTGATCCAATAAACTATAGGCCTGCCGCCTGATCCTCACTTGTTCTCCTGCTGTGCACACCAGTGCCAGAGCAGTCTGCAAGACCAGACACAGTTACTCACGCAAATGAAATTATCATAACATTTACTCAAGACTGAAATGAAACATTTTTGAACATTTCTCTTTTGAGAACCCCCCTCCTTCTTCCACCTACAACCACAAAGTTGCTTTCATGCTAGAAGACAATCAGGGTGAAGAGCGAGTGTTGTACGCGGTATTGGAATGACCTCGCAAGACCTTCAGTCTGACCAAGGTTGGGCTCGCTCTTGTGTTGTCATGCTATGTAGCCTCTGGGCTTATGCGTTTAGCCCTAGCTGGATTTCTGTGTAAGCCTCTTTTCTAAGGCCTGACCATAGCGGGCAGTGTGGTTTGATGCAGCTATGCTGGGCCTAAATTCTGGGATGCTGCATGTTTTTGTTGTTGCAGGATAAAAAGTGTTTCCAGATATTGCTTTGACTGGCGCTAGAAGCCCAAACTGAGGCTTTGGTGGATATTCTTCTGGCCCTTTGTTGTGTGTTCTCCAGCTTCCGCTGTATCACGACCCTCACACAGCCAGCATTTAGACTAGATTTACAGCAAGAACGGTCTGATTCTTTTATATTAAAAACATATTTTGATAATGTAATAATAAAATAATAACGGGACATAATGTACTTTCATGCAATTCAGCTTGTCGTACTTCCATTACACGGAGTATGAAAGGACAAGAGACCGTCAATTCCGTGCTTGAAATTGGGAAGTAATTGAAATGATGTAGTCTACGACTGATGTAGTCTATCTGTCTATAACCGTCTCTAGCAGCTACTCTTTGTAATGCCGTTTCATCAATCTTGGTGAGAACATCAAAGTTTGCATTTGTCATCATCCCGACAGTTGTCGTCACGGTTTGTCTCCAAAGTTATGACTCAATGATGAGCTTTTTGAATGCGCTCCAACTGAAACTGTCTGGCTGCTGAGAGGAAGCGCAGACACTGCATGACTGCCACATGAGAGAGATCTGACACCAGTCAAAGTCCAGGTGGTTTGCTATTGAATACTAAGTGCAGACTCATTAACACATGACAAAGCAAGTAAGGTCATGTGAGGTCCAACACAGTAACGGGCTGTAAATAGGCTGGGTAATTAATGGAGAAACATTGGTGCGAAATACTCTATTATTATTATTAATAATAATAATAATAATAATAATAATAGAGTATTTCAACTGCACTTCTGGTTGGTTTTAGACATAAATGTGATGTCTATTTTTGCTTTCTAGCACCATCCCACAATGTTAACCATTTACAAATGAGCTGAGGACTTTGTACTACAATTGAGTTAAAGCAAGAAATCACAACATCTGTTTATCTACCTGAGCTGTATTATGATTTTTAGAGGAATTCTAGTGGGCAATGGGTGTAACATACATACTATAGAGCTTTAGTGTCTTGCGTTTTTTTAATTGTCCGATAAAGGCAACATTTGCCCTCCAGAAAGTCGGTTGTATTATTGCCATTTTGTTCTGTTATACAGAGAAATCTTGTATTTGTTTTGATCTTTGTGTTACACCAACAGACTTATTAAATGTATTTTGTGTTTCGAGCTGTTAAGAGAGTAGTTTTTGTAGGATTGAGTTAAAAAATGCAATGTACATATGCATAATTCATAACCTACTAATTATTTCCAGTGGATGTAGGTGGTCAGTGTAGGCTGGGAATGTACTGCAGTGTCTCCTGGCCAGACTGATCTCATAAAGTGGCGTATGTATGACACGCCAATTCGTATGCCATTTTGGTGTGTTATCAAGACGCATAATCGCTTTTTAGCATGTTTATCAACGCCGTTTGGCCGCCATTGAGCTACATTACGAGAGCCGGGATCGCGTCCCGCATGTGGCGTTTTTCAGCCGTTTTTTTTTGTGTGTTGCTAAAGCCTTTCCCAATGTTCTTTTCCTAAACCCAACCTTTTTTATTATTTACATGCGTAAAACGTGACGACCTCGCAATAGTACGGCACGTTCTCTTGAAATGTTATCCCCCCCATAATGCCGGAGTTCTTTTTGACATCTTCAAGGTTCAGACTGCATTCTTACCAGTCCTGTGGCCACTTTTGGTTTAATGGGAAATCTGTTGCCAGGATATGAAAGACATAATTCTGCTTTAACAACGATGTATTGTTAGATATTAAAGAGGCCAAAACCCCCACATCTCCTTATTCTAGGATCCCTGAACTCATCCATCATAAAGAGAAGTGCCAGGGCACCAGGAGTTCAGGTCTTTGCTGCCATTTCTCTTTTTCACTGTTTATTTCCTTAACTTTAACAGTTTCGAAAGGCGCTCTCTATCTCCGTCCAACAGGCTTCTATTCTGTCCAATACTGTGACCACACACACACACGCACACACACGCACATGGCACCTCACATCCACTGCTGCCTTTCCCCTCCTTCGCTTTACCTTTGAATGTTATGGCTGAATCTGCAGCCCACACTCAACTACCACTACTGCACAGTGTTCATTCACACTCTGTACTGCATTTTTATTTTGTTGAAACACTTTAGAGGGGCTATTGTCTTTTTAGCTCAAGGCTTTTGTCACAAGGACTATCTGACTTTCATTTGAGAAAATAAGGCAATATGTCTCTTTTCTATTGCAGCTCGACTTTGTGATTTGAATTTAAATAAAATGGCTGTATTTTACATAAAGGAAATATCTTTCCTAGTACAGTTTAAAGGAGGGGTGTGAATTCTGCAGCATTTCTATACAAAAACTGTCGCAGTCAATGATGTGTAGATGTATTCACTACATTCTGTTCTGGCAAAAAACTCCCATTATTTGGCTTTTGCTGTCAAATAAAAGGAGGTCTTGTCTTGGAGTTCCGTTCAAAAACCAGATGTTCACATCACAGTGCATGTACATTAAAGGGGTTAAATCCAGGAAGTAGATTTGGGCCTTAATCTATATGTAGTGTTTGTCCTTCACTAACAAAAACAGTATAATAGACCAGACCTTTGGGGTTGTATGTCTGCTGAGTCTTATAATGGATGATGATTAATCCCCCATCATTTACAAAGTTTGAGTTTTGTCTACAGAGGAATTTCACCTTGGCTCCAGTGTTGCATGTACAGTACCTCTGCCTGTTTGTTTGAGTTAGCAGGAGAGGACACACACACACACACACACACATACATATATATATATACATACATACATGCATACATACATACAGACGTCTCTCACACACACACACACACACACACACACACACACACACACACACACACACACACACACACACGATTTTCTAAATAAGTGTTCGCCTCTCATAAATCACCTACTCCATAGGTCCGTGACAAACACACACACACACACACACACGCTTCAGATAAATAGTTCCTTGATTAACTTCACCAGAGTGCATTAGAGGCAGACATGTTAGTCTGGACCACAGAGCAGGCTTGTTAAGAAGAAACCATTTCTTCCCTTGGCAGCAAAATCTGTAAAGTCTCTTCTTGGCTCAGTGGCCATCTAGTTAGAGATATCTGATGGTGTCATCAGTGAGTAATCCAGTTATCAAATTAGTAACTTCCACACTGCAAGGTTAAGAGACAATAAGCATGAAATGGCATAGAGTGGTAAGCATATCAACTAAACCTATTTAAAAAGTCACTACAGTGTAGTTTAAGTTTCTCGAGTAATAGAATCAGCCAAGAGGCCTCGTTAAACCAAATGTTCTCAGAGTGGTGTTAACTTCAGGCTTTTAATGTCCAGTTAAATACTTTGATGGCTTCCTTGTTTATCCGGTTGCTGCAAAAGCATCTTTGTCTCTTTTTTTTTTTTTTTTTTTTTTTTTTTTTTTTTTCTTTGTGGGTGTGGTGTGGTGTTGATTCACGTTCATATTTTAGGCATAGAGCTGATGCTCCTGGCCAAACTTAGACAAAGTAACGCTTATATTTTAAGGGACAACGTACATATATTGTATGAAATTAAGTTGCATATCAAACTGGGCCTACAATAACGCGTGTGCTGCCTAAAGCCTTTACACATTCCTTTTAAGTGCATAGAATACTAAGCTATTAAAATAATTATTGTTTGCATGATTTTATAAATCCTGTTTTAATGTTGAACATTGAATTAAAGCACTGTAAATCCTCAGGATTAACTGTCTGTGGATGGCTACCTTGGTGACTACCTTACCTTTAGGCCAATAAGCCTGTGTTTTTGTTTCACAGAAAGGCTGATATATATTTGCTAATAATATGTTTGATTCATGGTAAATTGAAAAAAAACAAAAAAACTTTATAATATGGTGGACCCCCTGCTGTAACTCTGAGGACCCCCTAAGGGTCCCGGACCCCCTGTTGAAGATCTCGTATTTACAGTAATCGAGGAGAGGGACGTCAGCTGTACTGATCTGTATGTGTATGCAACAAATTAAATAGAAACCTCTTTAAATAAATGCGTGGAGAAACATGAGGGATGTAGGTTACGAGGGGTCACTGAATGGTTTCATGAGTATGAAAATGATGTGAAGAAAACAGTTCTCGTTGTTCCCAACCCAGTTAAAACATTTTTTGGAAATTTTGACCTGACGTGTTAGACACGTCTCCACCACCATCATCAAAACAAAATATGGGAATATTATGTTCTTCCCTCCAGTAGAGTTCCAGAGACTTGTAGAATCTATGCCAGGAAATACTGAAGCTATCCTGGAGGCGTGAGGCAGACCAACACCTTACTAAGACAATTTATGAAATTTGTCTGCGTTTGTGTTTGTGTCCAAAACCCTTTTTAGAGTTGTGATTTGCTGGAAAAATATCTTTTGTAGAGATAGTGACATCTTATAGCTGCACCAGGTCACACTTTTCCTTTTCTATTGCAAACACACACACACACACACACACACACACACACACACACACACACACACACACACACACACACACACACACACACACACACGTTTCCTCACACATTCATTCACTCCTCCTCACATACTTACACACATGTCTCACACACACACACGTCGAAATAGGAATGGTGTAATGTGCAGCTGATCTGACAACTTGTGCCGGGGGAACACAGTGGCCACCTGCGCCTTGAGATGCCTCCTGCTATGTGTGGGAAGGAGTGTGAGAGAGTGTGTTACACTGCCTGACTCACAGCACTGGTGGTATTCATGATGTCATTACTGGCCTGGGGTCAGGCTGGAGTGTGCTGGTTGGAGGCCTAGTTTGTTTGTTTGTTTGTGTGTGTGTGTGTGTGTGTGTGTGTGTGTGTGTGTGTGTGTGTGTGTGTGTGTGTGTGTGTGTGTGTGTGTGTGTGTGTGTGTGTGTGTGTGTGTGTGTGTGTGTGTGTGTGTGTGTGTGTGTGTGTGTGTGTTTTACTACCATCCTACCTCTGCGGTGGCTCTGTGCCCTTCTCTCTTGGCTTAGTACGGGGGCCAATTGTTTGTGTTCTGTGGTTTCCTACTCACCCTGGGCCCCAGTGTTACTGCAACACACACGCACGCATACATACACAACCAAGTGTTAGTTACAGAGTGATGCACTGGCTAAACATGTACATTTTAAGTTAACACCCCCAGGAAAGGAAACATCCCTCATCCTGAGAAGAAATGCGTCACCCTGCCCATAAAGCACCTGCTAATGCTCAGAATTCCCCTACATAATTAGCCTGGTACAGTCCGCCCTTGACCACACCAGGTGGAGAATAGGTCAGGACCAATTCTGACTTGAAATGTCTTGCTGCACTTCAGTTTATTGGCCAGTAGAGGGCAGGGCAAAGTGCAGATATATTTGCTGAAGAAGAGGGCTTGCTTGTATACTTGCTTGTGTTTTGTTTAATTTGAAGATGTGAGTTGTTTATTTACCTAATGGCGTTTGCGTGATATTTCAGAGTTACGTGTCAGACAAGAGCTTGAGCTCACATTACTGGAATGATAATAGCAGCTTTCCTCAATCCAGGGGGGGGGGGGGCAGGGTAACATCCCCTTACCAACCCTCTTCTCTCTTCTTCCTCCATACTTCCCCTATTTCTCTCAGCACATGGATGCTGGAGTCCCCGTGATGTTTTCCAGATGCTCAGCGAGCGCATTGACAAAAACCTACCTCTCCTCCTGAAATTGCTCTCAATCGCCCAGTCCTTCATGGACACACTTACTCACTCTCTTCTGCAGCTCACGGTCTTGTTAAAGAGACACTTCATTGGCCCCGCAGACTTCCTGGATATAATCCTAGAAAACAATGGCTCACTCTATGGACACATGGCCTCCCTCCGCTTCAAAATGGGAAGACGGTCTCTGCAAGTGCATATTTGTGTTATATGCCTATAAGTATGCACATATAAGCATCATCCTAGGCGCGTGTGTGTGTGTGTGTTTTGTGTGTTTTTGTGTGTGTGTGTGTGTGTGTGTGTGTGTGTGTGTGTGTGTGTGTGTGTGTGTGTGTGTGTGTGTGTGTGTGTGTGTGTGTGTGTGTGTGTGTGTGTGTGTGTGTGTGTGTGTGTGTGTGTGTGTGTGTGTGTGTGTGTGTGTGAGAGAGACGTCTGGCCCGTGTTCCACCCTGCTTGATTAGCCAGTGGGGCTCTCTGATCCCCCCACCCCACAGTAAGTGAATCTCTCGCCATCGTCGTCCAAGCCCAAAGAAATCACACACACACACAGAGGCCGGGCGACTGCCAGGCTTAATCCCAGGCCTCATTTTGGGGTTTAATGACCTAAGGCAGCGGAATTACCCTGTCACAGTTGCTCTGTGGGCTGCTGCCTCATGCATGTTCACCCTGCCGTCATGCTGATGGTAACTGAGATGAGAGCATCTGTACGAGCCCGCCTCTCCTCCGCTGGGCACCCACAGGCCCTGTCGTGAAAGCAAACATACTGTGGACGGTGACAGTGGTGTCATTCGCTCCGTGTGCTGCCCTGAGTCAGTGTTGTCATGATATAAAATACTGGCATGTTTGACTTTGCTATGATTCCCTTTCAGTGTAATTGCTCACTAGAAATGATGAACTATGAATTATGGGGCTGAAATACATCACTATTACATTTTGTCTGTATTAACAGACAGAAATTACACAGATTACTTTATGTTCTTTCAGATTATATACAGTCTTTGTATCATTTTCCATGTTATTATAACCTCTCTCCATGTCTGTCTGTCTCTCCTACAGGGCGCCCTGTCAAATGAGCGCGACTATGAGAGCGTGGTGATGATGAGGATGCGGCAGGCCGCTGAGCGGCAGAAGCTCATAGAACAACTGCAGAGAGAAGATGACGAGGATGCTGCGGGGTCATAGCACAGCAGGACCCAGCTTGGTACCATCCTGCAACTATTAAATTAATACCTATTTCAGGCTTTAGTTTCATAAAGCCTCTTATGTGGTTTGTTAACATTTTGTATGCAATACCCTGTGTGGCAAAATAAGTCTTTTTAGTAATTAAAAAGAAACTTTTTTTTTTTTTTCTTTCCTAATCGGTGGTTTTAATCAGGGTGTCATGTCTTTTCCTTCATTAAGAACAAAGGATGACTGAGGGAGATACAGAGTAGAGAAGAAGTGAGGGCTCCTGCAGTGCGGACCCAGAGGTAGGAGTCCTAATACTCAGGCTACAGGGATGAATTAGTACTGCACACTATATATATATATATATATATATATATATATATATTAGTGCTGTCAAACGATTAAAATATTTAATCGCGATTAATTGCATTAATGTCATAGTTAACCTCGAAATTAATCGCACATTTTTATCTATTTTAAGTGTCCCTTGATTCCTTTTTGTCCCATTATTTTTTTTTTTCTCATTTTAATGCTCTTATCAACATGGAAAAGTGGATCGGCTTGTTTTGTGCTTTTGTCGCCTGGCTTTGACGAGGGGGGCGGAGAATTGGCATCAGCTGTGTGCTTGGCCATCAAGTGGTATTTCAGACTGGACGTGCTGCGATGATAGCTCAGTTCACAACAACAAAACACACAGATCAATTTGGTCTTGTCAATGGAACCATTTGGCCACTTTTTTAAAGTAAACTTTCCATTCAGAATCTTATTGCCATCCATTTCGGCATCTTGCGCTCGCCAGCCACTCAAAACGTAACATTAGCCTACTACTCTTTGGCCGGCTCGCAAGCCCAAACAAGTGTGTGCGGCGTGCCTGTTTTGTTTCTGGTGTGGTGTTGTAGTTTTTCTAACGTTACTAGAAAAAAACTACAAAGTTTGCTAAGCCAAAAAGAACGTTAATCTTGCGCTAAAATGGGTTTCTGTTAACGCGTATATATATATATATATATATATATATATATATATATATATATATATATATATATATTTATTATTATTATTATTATTATTATTATATTTATTTATTTATTGAACTTTCTAAATTTATTCAATTACATTTCCACATGGTGTTATTAGTTTTCTGATGATCTTGGCAATATAATTTGCAGTCATAAAAGGAATAAATTGCAATATATCTTAACACAATCACAAATCTCAAACATATTGTGCCTTAGATGATGCATCATTATAATATTGTACTGTGGTGCATCTGGAGAGTTTAACATCTAATCAATACACCAGCACTAATAAATTAGTTGGTTAATTATTTGAGATTTGAGGCTCCCAGTGAGTATTTAGTCTTTATTCATCGTGTTGTAACCAGTGACTGTAAGTTGTAACAGAGCCAGAGTTAGATTGGCCATGCAACACCACATGTAATCAAAATGGAATAATGATGTAATTTGCATTTGTCTGGTTAGATGTGACAACTCATTATTATTATTATTAACTCATTATTGTAGCCATGAGTGCAATGGGACAATCTTTCTTTTCTGTTGTCTGCAGACTGAAGTACATGTTCAGTAACTCTGTCAAATGAGTTGAGAGTTGCAGCAATCCAAACCGCAGACCGTGCGATGTGACTACGTGGATGTTAAAACCAGTAATCATGCTGAGATAGGAACAGTAGGTCGGCTTTTGTGGGAATTCTTGTGGCCTCACGTGATGAAAAGTGAACATACTCTGAAGGCCCTCCATGATAGATCTGGTGGTTAAGATGATTGTTCCCTGGGCTGTGTATACACTATGTCTAATGCTCTACTCCAGACTGAATAGACCTTGTGGACTACACACTTTCAAAGCATCACAATGCCATTCATTCAGTTTTAGGTTTTTGTTCTGAGGTAGACATGCAATCTAAATGCAAACCATTTATTTCATAATACAACAGGAAGTTGGAGCCAGGAAACGTTTGGTTTAGCTTAGCTTAAAGACTGGAAACTCGGGAAAATGGCAAGCTTGGTTTAAAAAAAAGAAAAAATCCACCTACAGTACCAGCACCTTTTTTAAAGCTCACTAATATGTTTTGTCTAGTTTTTTTTAATCTGTTCAAAAACAAAATTATAAGACACGTTGCGGTTTGACCGGGTGAGGTACCGAACTATTTCTTGGCACGGAGGGGTGACTTTCTGGAGTCTTGTTGTCAGGCAACTAATGTAGACTCCAGGAATTGCTGCTGCCAGCCAAGAAATTGTCTGGCATGTAACCCCCCCATACAACCACATCTGGCTCCGGCTTAAAATTAAAAGGACAGACATGAGAGTAGTCTCGATCTTCTCATCTAACTCTCAGCAAAAAACTATTGCTTTAATCACCAGCTGAAAGACTTTCAATGAAATTATTTCTGAACTTCTACCATGTGATAACTGCTACACTAAGCATGAACAGTGCATAAACAGCCATGTTTGGCTGTTAAATGGCTGTTAAAGGTGTGCTTGTTTTTGTGGCAACCTACCCACCTCAGTGTTTCCTTTTCATACACTTCAGTCCACCCTTGATCCTGATGGATCATGTCACAGGCCATGGACCAGCTTAAATTTAAAAATGCCTCTAGCTTCAAAAACGGTATGTATTCTTTCCCATAATACTGACCACAACAAACTTAAGATGTTATTGTTCTGTTTCACACGGCTTATGTATACCTAGAAGATACTCTGTATTGCTTATTTATGCTCTCTGAAGTGACACGCTACCGCTCTGTGACCCACATTAAGTCAGACATTACATTGCCAAACAGTTGTGGCCACCCTGCGTTTTGTAACAAGGTCCTCTGCCTGTGGAACATCTTTCCATCCAAATAGTGTTTTTTTTTTTTTTTTTTTTTTCTGTCCCTCTGGGGACTATGGCGTAATGCTGTGTCTGTGTTTGTGGGCCTGTGTGGCGATGCTTTCTCCTGTCTTTTTGTTATTTAGGAGCCACATGGCAGCTTTGCACCATCCAACCCAGTCATCCATCTCTTACCACTCCTGCGCTGCCTCACCATGGCTCTGTTACACAATGTCCAGCTGTGGAGCAGAGTGGTGTGGTGGGAGACATCTGCTCCTCTCCTCCTGCAAAATCCCCTCATCACATGGTTTTGTTTATGCGTAGCCTTTTTCATATCCCGGCAATGTGAAAAAAAGGCCCAGAAACACACAGACTCTGTCCAAATGACAACAGAGGAAATACAATTACAGGAAACACATTCACCACCAACCCTGCCATGAGCCTGCAGTGGCTTGTGCTGCATGCAAACCAGGATGGGAGGATGAGCCTGCTGTAAGCTCTGTCCTATCAACAATTACAGCACAGCTTTGGAATCTTCGTAGGATCTTCCTCCGCCCCATTTCTTATTTTTCCTGAGTCCAACATGTCACGTCGGTGCATGCAAACAGCTTCTGGAATATCCGTGGTCACAGAACTGGGAAGCACCAGCACCTTTTGATCTTTAGTGTGGAGATAGAAGCGAAGTCCTGTGTGAGGCAGCAGGACTGGTAAGAGTTTGGCTGTGAGCTGGTTGGCAAAGTTTCTGGTTTGTGGGTTAGTGATCCGGGCTGGCCCCAGACATGTGCTGGCAGACCTGGGGCTGTACTGAAACCACCCAGTGTTTTGGCTCTCACAGGCTGACTGCTGCAATCTGTGTGCCTGCAGTGCTAGTGCCTCATCCCTGCATGCAGCATCCCTGTAAGGTGCCACAGAGCTGCTTTTAAGATAAGAGTTTTCATAGACTGTATGATGTTTACATGTCTGTTTAATGGATCGTCAGAAGAATATATCCTTTGCAGCAGGAATGCAAATTGTTTTCTTTTATTCTTAAGCAGACAATCCACATCATTACACCATTTAATCATAAGCATATGATACACTTAAAAAAACATCTTTACAAGCTGCTGTGAGTACAAAACTATATCTAGCATTGTGTTTTATTTATTGGACAGAAAAGCGGGAGATCTGGGTGAGGTCTTTGCACAGGATGACATGCCTTTTAATTAAGTTGTATTACCAAATGATATATTAACAATTAGACTGGCCCTCACTCCCTACATTCTCACTTGGTCACCTGTAGTAAATAGCAAACAATATGAGCAAAGGATCTTCTAAAATATCTGGAGTTCAGTATGCCCTTGAAATTGGTGACCTGTCACTTATATTATGTAATCTAAAACCTTACGTCTGGGATAATCTAAATTTTAGGACTTTATTTTCACTTGATAAAGGGCTGATTTTGAAGCTGTCAAATGTAGAACTTTAAAGTAAAAAAAACAAAAGAAGTTGAAAAAGTTCTTCAGCACGATTCATTCATCCTTTTAACGGCTTCTAGAGGCATTTTGATGCAGTCACCACTAGTTCCATGACCCATCACTCAGTCTCCTTGTGGAGGCACCACACCAGCGTCTGTCCCACCCCTGTCATTGTCAGCACGCGGAAGCCAATCTGCTCCAGCTTGTCCAACACCAGGCGAGGTGGGTCGTCCACATGGTACTCGGAACTAAATGAGCATAAACACAAAGTCATTCTACTTTCCACAGATGTGGGATTTCTGGGTCTTTTAGTAAACTTTGCTTGGAAAGTAGAATGCTGTTAATTGTTCTGGTGCTTGTTCACTTCCTTCCACACCTTGGTTCATTTCCCAGCAGCATTTGAATCAGATTGCCAATGACAACACTTCCCTGATCTGTATTCCATCAGCTTGAATGGTTTATTCTAAATCTGCAAAGCAGCAGCCTTCCTCCATGTGACCTGATCTCAGCTCTGTCGTCAATATGTACACGATAACTGCCAAAATGAAAGAAACACCAGTGTTAAGTGCCTAAATATGGAAATATGGCCCGGTGTGAGCACATTTACAGTACACCTGGGAGCTGATTCTGCACGTCTGTGCAGAGCTCTGCATCCGAGCGGGGCCATTACAGTTTACTATTCCCTGTTTGTGAGATGGTGGTGGAGATGGTTTCATAAAAAGATGAAAACAGGATAAATCATCCTGTGACATGGAAGTCTAGGTGCTTTTGTGGATGCTGCCCTGAATCGAACTATGCCTGCAAATCTCTCGGGTTACTTTCTATCTTCAGATATTGCCCTAATTTGATTAGTTATGTGCCACATTTACTTTATGTCCACTCTCTGGTCATCCCTATACTCGTCCTATACCCACAATACTCACAAATTGTTTCCCAGCATGGTCGTTTTCCTTGCTCCCAGGTAATTCATCACAGTTGCATCAGAATATTCATCTCCCACATTTGTTGGACCATTCTCCTGTAAGAAGTAATAAAGTGCATTAACTATACAGCTGATAGTTTGCTCAGGATTCATTGAGAAATAGTTATTTTTGCTAAAACAATATCTGCTATTTGTGCTGCTATGGTTTCATATAACTGGCTACACCTGCAGCCCTCTGGCAGGTGCGGATCATAATCTCTAATAACAGACTAAAAATAGATGATCAGATACTCCGAGGCTATAGAATTAGGTTGCTCTAGTCGTGCAGACAACAAAATGAACATGCGCAACAAGAGGCCGACAACTGGCCAACATGTGTTATTCATTTAGGGCACCATGGCAACAACAACAAAAAAAGAACCACAACCACACGCACGTTTCTTGCTCCGCTTGTAGCCTTGACTGTTTGTTGTTTCCAACATGCATACTATTACAGGCCAATGCGTAACTATAATCTGCAAGTGGCGACACTGATTGATTAGTAGTATGCGCTATGTTGCCCTGCCAAATCCCTGAATCTCCAACTCGAGCGCGTCTCTTCTAAATACACGACACGAGTAATTTACAGATGCGAGATACACACCAATCGGATCTGCGTACTGATGAACATGTAGGGCATCCCTGCTTCCTGGCGGTGGACCGCTATTCCTCTGGGAATGACTGAGGAGGCTCCTTCACAGACGCGACGGTCCCCTCTCCAACTCGCGCTTCTGCCGACAGCTCTTTGCAGAATGCGGAAACACCCACCGCGACGGACCAATCGTAGCTCTTCTCTCAGCAGTCAACATCGTTGCTCGCTCAATGCCGGAAGTCTTGCTCAACTGATGTGATCAGTTGTTTGTTGACATGAGAAATGTTGGCTAATGTGCATGGGCGTAAATATCATCTAACAGTTGGGGGGGAGACAACAAACATAACATTTCTCAAGAGCAATTTTTGAAGGGGACACAAATAATACAGCCACAATTATACTTGTAGAGGATATGTGTACTCAGAAAAAAGCCTTAATACTATCATTAGTGTAGCATGGAGACTACCATTATCCTTTAGTGTTTATCTTGATTCAATGAAAAAGCTGACTAAATTGACCAAAATATTCTTCTTTAAAACCATTTATTTATTTTTAAGTTTACAATCAAGCCACAAAAATACCTTAAAACATAATGACTTATTTTGAAAAAGTCAGTCCTTCCAGAAAAATGTGTTAAAATGATTTTTTTTGTGATTGTTGCAGGCAAAAATCATTGATTATGCGGCACGTTTTCTTAAAAAATGCAATGGAATATGCAGGATATTTATACAATTTTATGCAATGAAATTGCGGGAACTTGCAAAATCACGTTTTTCTGGAGGGACTGAAAAGTGTCCCCATATAAAAGAAATACAATGCTTTTGTACACTTGATAAATTAGCTGATCATAATGTTAATTAGTGAGCCACTGGTAAAGAATGTTCTCTCATTCTCTCCCGTGGTCCGTCGCCGGACTTGTGTGTGGGTAAAGCAGGCAGTGGACCAAACCAAGGGAGGGGGGACTAAAAATGTTTCTAAACTTAAAAAGCATTCTTTGGGGTTTGTATTGTTGTACTACTTACACAGATATTTTAAGTATACATTATTATGTTATTTACAATACACAGCATGGTTTTTAATGATATTTCAAGGGGGGGAGGGACAACCTCCCCCTACGCCTATGCCAATGTTCATGTACCACAGGTAATGCGTTTTATGCGGAGTTCACAGTACATAAGTCCCCTAGTAAAATATCATTCTGTGACTGAAGAAAGGAAAGTGTAGATCTTTTGTTTTCACCTGCATTGATGTTGAGTAGGCTACTTTTTTGACTTAAAGGAACACGCCGACTTATTGGGAATTTAGCTTATTCAACGTAACCCCCAGAGTTAGACAAGTCCATACATACCCTTCTCATCTCCGTGCGTGCTGTAAAGCTGTCTGAAAGCTCAAGCGGCAGCAGGCCAGCACACAACATGCAGGTGAATGGTTCCAGTAATCCTACTGCTCCCAATAAGTGACAAAATAACGCCAACATGTTCCTATTTACATGTTGTGATTTGTAGAGTCACAGCATGTACAAAAAACAATGTAACATGAGACACAGCCATCTTCTAACCGTAAACAAATCGGGAACTATATTCTCAGGCGGAAGAATATAGTACTTGGGCGGAATGATTTGCTTTGCATCAAGCCTGTCTGAGAATATATTTCCCGGTTTGTTTACGGTTAGAAGATGGCTGTGTTAATTCGATAACGATCTGACATGAGACAATCTCTCTCTCTCTCTCTCTCCTCCCTCTCTCTCTCTCTCTCTCTCTCTCTCTCTCTCTCTCTCTCTCTCTCTCTCTCTCTCTCTCTCTCTCTCTCTCTCTCTCTCTCTCTCTCTCCCTCCCTCTCCCTCGCCCACACACACGGTCCGGTTCTGGTGGTTGATGAATGCAGATATGTGCTGATTATTTCTCATAACGGGCCGTAGCGCACTGCCCTGAGTCCATGACATTTTAATTGTGATATTTTGTGATTACATTCTGAGTCTGCAGCGTTCTCTGTCAGGTAAATACAGTAGTACAATGTCTTCCTCTGATGTAGACGTAGCCTACACTGTAAGTCAGTAGTAGGCTACAGAGGAGTTGCATATTAAGTGGTTTGAGGTCCTTCTGTAAGTCATTCTGGGGTACAATTTGGTTTTGATGAATTCTACAAGCAGCAATACCACAGGCCAAGTATTCGCCCGTTCCATACAGGCACATTTTCAACGGGCACTGCACTAGTTACACTAAACCCACACTGTCTGCAACTCTAATTTCCTCCTTAGAGATTTATTAATTTCCTCAGCGCAACAATAATAATTTTGGATAAGTCTTGTGACTGAGGTGGGAAATGAAAGACATAGACCCAAGGCAAACAACAATGGTGAGGACTTTGATAAAATCAGCAATATGAATGTCCCACTGAGACAGAAGAGACAGACATTCTTAAGGCCCGTTCACATTGTACGTGCAAACGGCAGCGCTGCGCTATGAAACCCATTATTGTCAATGGCTTGTGCGCGCAAGAACTGGTCTGCTGCTGAGCAAAGCGCAGCGCAAGCAGCATCTTGCGGCTGGCCGCTCTTGCGTGTGCCGCGGTCAAAGTTCAACATGGTTCAACTTTGACTGCGGCACGCGCAAGAGCGGCCGCGGTGCGCTGTGACATGCATTCAGGTGTCTGAAAAAAACAGAAAAAAGTAAACACCGAATACACGTGGATCCACAAACGGAACATGGACGAGAGGTTGATTTGGGCTGTCAGCGATCTCCCAGAGCTGTACGACACAGTTCGAGGTCGTACAGAGACCTCGGACGCAAAACTATGCTGTGGTGCATATTTCCACAATAATAGGCATGCCAGATGTGTAGCTTATTGTAGCCTCCTAATTTAAATCATTCTGGTTTGTTTTAGCTATGTGAAATCAACATGGACATGTCTTCACTAAAAACAGTGAGTGCATTTCTTAAAACAGTTGGTGTAAACGGCACCGCATAGTGACTGACCTTCCAATTCGTGTATTTAGATTGAAATCTTTTATGTGTCCAAAGCAAGTATTTATACCCATGACCCAATCAAACTGACAAGTCCTTACGTCATCGTTTATACCAATATAGTGAAACTGCTTTGTGTTGTTGTCCATATTTAAGAGTTCACTCTGTAAGTATAGTGTAATGAACAATGCACATGAAAGGGAGCACTATTCCCTATGTGACACATTATTGTCATCTCTGATCTGAGAAATGTGCCAAAGCAACTGAGAAGAAGTGTACTGTTGTGAGCTACGAAAACCAAATACAAAGTTGATATACAGCTCCATACAGGTATTTGTAGGATATATTTGTATTTTTATGTTTATATGAAGTAAAATATGTTTGGACTGATTGACACAAGTCATGTTCATTTTCATTGTAGTTCACATATAGGTATTTAGGTATATGGCCGTTACACAGAATAACTACCCATTTCCAAGTGTGTAAGCTCCAGTTTTGGAGGAATTAATTGCACATATGCATTAAACAGTGTTTTCCAGAGTATGAATGAATGAATGATGAATGTATGAATTCAGGCTCATGGCTTAGCTTTATTATACCCAACTGCAATAACTGCAGACATCTCGTATGTAAACATGCAATGACACACAGTGTTGACATGCAGCATTTTATTTAGAAATGAAAACCCATTCATAACCCATCCGCGAAATCGTAGGCCCGACTCTCGTCAGCAGACTGTCTGCTCCCTGTTGAGCCAAAATTACCCCTGGAACCGGTCACAGCGAAAGCGGAGCTCCTGCAGTCGGAATTCCCCCAAGTGCTCTCTGGACCTGAGGGTCTCATGCCCCCACACCTTTCTTGCTGCTGCTGCTGCGGGTGCCTTCCTCTGTCTTCTCCTCACACCCAGGGCAAGTGCCAAGGCTTTCTTTTGGTTCAAAGACAGAAACACTCCCCCTTTTTTTTTTTTTTTTTTTTTTTTTTTTTTTTATTTCTTTTTTTTTTTTTAATTTTTTTTTTCGTCTGATGTAAACACCGGACGCAGACGTGACGTGCATTCAAATATTGGCGCATGTATGACGTAAATTTGCACTGAGCCCGGCGGCAAGCACAACAAATATATTTGGGAATAGGACAACCTAGCTGCGAGCGCAGCGCATGCCGCGTACAATGTGAACGGGCCCTTAGGCTTTGCATGTCATTTTTGCTGACACAGCTAGATGTTGTTTGTTTACTTCCGAGTGTGTCTGCCATGACAGTGTCATTACCGCCTCCTGAAATGATCTAGAGGCTGTAATCTGTAGCCCCCTTCATTCAGAGGGACACAGGTGTTTGGTGAGGACTGCTGAGAAGATTGCCACCTACTGGCTTCCACGATCAATGCCATCCGGTTTGTGTTGCTCGTCTCTTTGATTTTTCCACCACATCTTTCACATTGGTAAAAAATTTTCACATACTGAACATTTAAATTAATAAAAAGCTGTCGCACTGCTTTCTTTGGAAATGAGACACATGTTGATTCACAAATGATTGTTTTGGCTTTCAGTAGTCTAAGAAATGATTGAGTTTTCATTAGAATCCTTCGTGGTGTGAAAAAAAGAAACGGTTGCTCCTCTGGAATGTTTCTTCTGTTTTATGTGTCCCCGCTAACCTGAGACCTTCTTCAGGAAAGAAAACAGGAAAGCAGCAGGGTTGTCACCAAGGCCCCCAAAATAAACCAGAGACCCCCCCCTCTCTTGCCAAAAGAACACTCTCTCCAAACATGTTCCTACCCGAGCCACTTCCTGGACTCCCGCGGTGTCTTCCTGCACCGGCTCATCTGCTGCTGGTTATTGGAGTGCAAGGTCACCTCTTCTGTGACCTGTGGTGACAGTGGAGAGCACATCCCTGGTGGGCCCACAGGAAGCAGTTTGATCTTTTGATGAGGCCTTTGCCTTCAACTTCTCGGCTAAAGTGTGATGGCCTGTTGCCGGAACGCTTCCATCAAATGAGCGACTAGTGTCATATAAAGAAACTTGTGCAACTAAGGAAATAAAACCTTACAGAGTTCAACATGTACAGTACATGGATTCTTTTCTTTACTCTATAGCCATAACAATGTAAATCAACTAAATACCATAACAGCTGTTAATCTGGCTCTACTGTGTAGAGCCCTCAAAAAATTGACAAATAAAAAGCAATATCCACTGAAAATACTACATAATATATACTTCATATATCATTATTGAAATGAAAGCACAAACTCAAGCTTTTCCTGCAAGAGGTTCAGGAGTGAATAAAATATCATTCTTTACATACTATAATGCAAGTTGTAATTGAAGAAAAAACAAATCCCACTACGAAAAGTTATTTGACTGTATTCCAGACAGGACAACCTGCCGGTTTTTAACATTTGGTATTTAAAATAGAAAGACAAATTATTCTCAATTCAACAGAAGAAATAAACTTTATGCCTGGTAATGTCAAATGCGCAATACCTCAGACATGCCACACACAACATCAAGCTTTCTATAATAAATGTGTCTGATGGATTTACTTGCTGTGAATGTGTGTGGGTGAAGACCTGCACTGGATAGCTGCGCTGCTAAAGCAATTGCTTTAAATCACTGAGTGGGGACTGAATGGGAATGAATTATACAGCAGGCGGTGTGTGTATGAAGGTGATTTACTGTAGGTGTATGTTGGAGTAATAATCCATTATCCAGCAGATAGATGTCTGCTCTCTGATAGATTGGGTATTAGGGTTACACTCTGTATAGGTTTATATCTGCTTAATTGTGATGAATCGCTGTATTGTTGAGCCATGTATTTCTTTGTGAGACTTTTGCATTTTTACTTGTGTGTCTGCATCTGCCTGTGCAGTGCAGTTTCCCTCTGAGGAGCTTCACAGTCCCTCCTCTGCAAAGAGATACATCATTGACCTCCTTTCCAGATTACAGCCAGCAGCTTACATAATGCGTCTCCATGCTGCAGAGATATTATCCAGCGGCAAGGTTAAATTCTCCTTTCCTCCTCTTCTCTTTGTCTCTTATTTTTACTTTGCCTCACCTCTCTTCCTACTTCGTCATGCTGCGCTCACTGATAGCTGATACCGCTGGCTTTAGGAATTACACAACACAGCATAGCTGTACGTACATGGCTGGGAAGCATTTCAAGCGCTGTCACCAGGTTAACATTTTGTTGAGAAACACCAGGATGCGGTTTCAGTGGTTATGCATACTGGAAGGGTTTGTTTAGGGAGACTTTCTCTCAGTGATTAAGAATAATGTCATTAGGAGTTTGGAACAACATGTTCTTACACTCTGTGTCTTTTCTCTCATCACCTCGATTCAGATCTTGATTTTGTGCTAGGAGCATTTCCCTATTGACAACCACAACTGGGGCCAGTTGGACTATTAGTAACAGGAAACAACATGATGCGTAATAAACACAGAGGAACAGAGGAGAGATTTAAGACGCCTTGAATGTATCCACCATATAGCCAAGTTTGTCGCTCAGCATTCCTCATCTGTGTTGCATCCCAGTGAGTTTGACCACAGTAATGTGCATTTAGTAAGACAAATTATTACTACTGAGGCAAAGCTGACTCTGGATTTTTTAGTTAGACAGAGAAAAATAGACACAACAATTTATATTCTTTGTTATGTGAATCATCTACACATACTGTACTGTTCAGGTCTTCCAGAAAGCTCCAGAAACAGCTGTTCAAGATAGAAATCCTTTGGGATTATTAGCAAATCAGTGGCTATAAAACCTATGACTGACATTGACATGATTAATTAAATCATAATGTGAACGTTTCTGTTTAGACATTAGGTATTCACCCTAACTTGACGCTCTGCTATTGTAGACTTTCTAAAAAAAATCGGAACTATCCCTTTTTAAAGACCCCAGCCTGACCACCACTTTTCAGCTCATGTATTAACTTTTATTTCCTCTCATTATCAGATCATAAAAGTGTTTATTGCCATTTACCCCCTAAAGTCAAACATTTGTTTGAATATCCTGAAACTACATCAAAATGAAGAGAGAACTAGGTGAACGATGATGATGCTGGTAAAAATGTATTGCCTCAAATTATGGCTTAAAATTTAGAACATTTTACTGTGGTTAAATATACATATTTCTGAAGAATAACTTTTTTATATATATAATGCTCCTGTTTTAATAACATTTTAGATTTGAGGTGTTTTACACTTAACAGCTATTTTAGCATTATTTAGAACTGTCAGTTTATTATCCATCACAGCATGTCAGTATCTCTGTAAAGTAGTCTGGAAGAACAGCGAGGATGAAAAGTCTGAAGGGGATGGATCATTGTACAGAGAGAGGAATGACAACATGGATGCATACCGCTAGGACTGAGTCACATCATGATTCCCATCAGGCCTGTGGTTATTATCATGTTTTCTATTATATGTTGCAGCATGTGGTTGTTGTTTATGAACAAGTCCGGCAGAGGTAATTACTCAACGAAATCCCGACTGTTTGATGTCCTGGCTCCTAAATGGTGGAATGAGCTCCCTATTTACATCAAGATGGCCGAAAGCCTATGCATCTTCCGCCAAAGGCTAAAAACACATCTCTTCTGACTACACCTTGGATAAACATAAACAAAATAAATAAAATGTATATATATTTCTTGAAGCTGCACTTTCATATTGCTCTTTGTAGTTTTGCTTATTTGAAGCTAATGTACTTACTAATTGTTGTCTGGAGTTTGCACCTTCAGTAAGAAAGTAGGGCTGGGCGATGTGGAGAAAATTAAATATCACGATATTTTTGACCAAATACCTTGATATCGATACCGCAACAATATTGTAGGGTTGACTATTGGTGCTTTCATAAAATATTTACACAATGAGATTTTAGATAAATAATCATCAGTAATGTGGATATAATGACTAAGTGGGTAAATGCAAATAATAGAACAGTCTGGTAAGTTCAGAAAATGACATAACTTTACTGTAATGCTGCCTTTAAAACCAGGAAAAGACAACACTTATGTCATATCACGATATTACGATATCCAAAATCTAAGACGATATTTAGTCTCATATCATGATATTACGATATCCAAAATCTAAGACGATATCTAGTCTCATCACGATATCGATATAATATCAATATATTGCCCAGCTCTAGTTGAAAGCACTTAATTGGAAGTCGCTTTGGATAAAAGAGTCAGCTAAATGACATGTAATGTAATCTGCTCAGTGTATCGCTGCAGCTTCACTACACGAGGAATGGCTGCTTCTAGAAAAACAACTACGACATACTATATCATACAGGGAGCTCTGACAAGTTGGTTTACACTTATATATTACACTTATTTCTATACTTTATATATACATGGCATCAGGTCTTTTTCGTCACCCACTTCCTGTTAATGACTTCTGGTGATCACTTGTTGCCGTGGTTACTTTGCTATATAATGCTTAACTTGACCTAATGTGAGGGCTGAAGTGTCTGTGATTTATTAGGACTGTAAAATCCTTAACGAGCGTGCGTCAGCTACAGAAGCAGACATTACATTGTCCAATTCAAAGCCCTAAGATGATTTTCCATTAATAAATCAGGAGACCGTTGAAATGAAGAGCCTGACTGTCTGCTAAATATCCGGTCGGGGAAAGAACTGCTGTATGAACAGACTATCCAGATGCATACTGGTCTTTAATATTGCAGCCCACAGTTAACATTATAATCACGTGAAAGAGGAAAACTTCAATAGCTGCTGCCCTCACTTGCCCTGACAACAAAGGAGGAGTCTATTATGTGACAATGATGTCATGGTAGTACTGGCTCTGATCAAGACCATATGTCTCATGAGGTTCCCTTGCTTGCTCCATTACCTGCATCCTTCACATCACAAACTGAAATGGTCAGACTTAGAGTGATTGGAAGTACAGGTGAAGCATACAAATCACGTACAAACAATGTTGCAAACCCCAGACATATCGGTAAAAAGAAGTTATATTAGAAACGATCTATTGCCGCAATCATGCAAAACACCACTTCAACGCAGAACGACGATAAATTACCATCTGGCAGTGTGATTTTTATTGTCTTGTTGTGACAGATAACAAGTAAATTACCCCCTTCTGGTCTGAATCCCAAAAGGGAATGCATCCGGAATCTGACCGTTTAACACGATTTTGGGGTTTTGAGGAAAGCTAAGACTGGCCTGACTATCGTGAGTAACTCAGTGGAAATGTTATGGTTTTACAAGATGATAGATGGAGTTGAGGGCAAAAAGTCACATTCTTAAATGTAGTGTGGTTGGGAGGGTTGCTGTGTTCCCAGACCAATAGCTCACTGACACTTATCTAATTCATAATTTGCTGCTTTATTATACGCTTCAACTGAGGCACGGGGTCACGGGGGAGACACGGACACCCACACTGCTACACACAAGCACACACAATTACATGTTATGTGCTATTTCTGTTTGCATTTTCACTCCAATTTCTCAGTCTGTCTTTATCTCCCACTGTATTAAACTGAGTGGGAGGTTGAGTAATGAGGCTTAACATATAATCCAGACCTCCCTTTCTTATCATTGCTTGTTCTCTTCTTCGTTTTCACTCTCACCCCGTCCTCCTACGTCTAATTGCTTCTAGGAAAAGTCTGGGTTTCTTCAACACTCCTCTTTCCAGCTTAAACCAAATTGCATTCCACATAAGTCTGATCCTCTTTATCTTCTATTAGCACTGATGTTGGTGGATCACTTTATGATGTTGGGATGTCCCAGATGGAGCTTTTGCAGCTCTAGGATGTTAATTGTGCTTTCTAGAGCAGTAAATTAGTTGACTGTTGGAACATCTTGAGCGATAGTACTTTAATCGATTTGGCTTTCCTGAGCTGTAAAATGACCCTGTGTTCGAGGCAACTTGGAATGTTATCTCCCTGCTGAGAAAAGTGAGCTAAAACACCATTCTGTGTCGCATCAAAAACTACCACCATGGGCGGTTGACTAACATCGAAGAGACATGGAGATAGAGAGTTTAGAGAGTTCTATTGCTGGAATCAAAATGTTGCTTTCCAAAAGAGATGATTAAGTATGTTTTACTTTTATACGTGAGTTTTGGAGAAAATAAATCTTCATTTTTTAATCCTCCGCAAGCACATACATCATAATTTTAGTTGATAAGTTTTATCCATAATTTTGCGAATATTAACTAACCCCATTTCGAATTAGCTACATCTTCACAATTAAGAGGACATTATTTTATTGTTAACATTTAATTATGCTGTGTATATATATATATATAGAGGAGGCGTGTTGGTTGATCTGATTTAACTCAGCGATTGCACCTGTGTGGGATGGGATTGATTGAGGAGATTTATGTTTTCTACATGGAGAACATTATTGAAGACAAAGACGCTGAAAGACTATTCTTGTTTTTCCCACAACACAAACTTTTGTTAATACACCTTTCAATACCTGAACTACAACAACATGGAAGAGCGGGGCCGGCCCAGCGAGGTCACCGAAGCAAGCAGCCATCTTCAGATGCGAAACCATGCAGTGTCTGGGTGAGTCAGTTTAACACAGCACAAACCCCTCTAGAGGTAGGAAAGACATGCACTCATCCAGGCAAGTTTAGCCTCATCCTTATATATATATATTTATATATATAAAGGTTTTTCCTCATATATGTTGACATATTGTTGTTGGAAGGTTTTCTCTGCGTTCCAGCTAGTGATGGTCAAATGAAGCTTTGCGAACCACTGTCTTTATTTTCTGAACTTACTAGATGGCCCTCTCTGTTCAAAGAAAAAGGTTAAAGGAATGGCAATTCAGTGTGTTTTCAACCCTTTGTTGAACAGAGAGCTCAATCTAGTGAGCTCAGAAAGTAAAGACAGTGGTTCGCGAAGCTTCATTTGACCATCACTAGTTCCAGCTGTCTATTCTGTATTTTTCATATCAATACAAAGTTGATCACGATAGCCATGCTATGGTGTTTTACTAAGTTTGATTATGTGTTTCTTTGTATGTAGAATCCAACAACAATGTATGTCATACACAGTTTAAAGTAAAATCAGCTGATGTCTGATTTACGCAATAAAACAAAAGAAGAAAACTGAAAAACAGCTTTAATGCAAAGTATAGCAGTCAGTGGCTGCATTTCTATTTAGTATTTGTGAATAAATACTCTAAAAGTATACTGTGTTGGCATGAGTTCCCCAAGTGCTGCAGTGCTGAGACAGGATATGAAAACAATTGACAAAGATGTGTGCAAGATGACCTCTGAAAGATTAATACAAGGCATTATTCACTTTTGTGCTGAGTGTTCCAGGAAAGAAGAGCTTGTCTGGGAGCTGTGGTACTGTTGACTCAAAGCCACAGAGACTCCCCTTTCCTCCCCTCCGTCCCTCCATCTCCTCCCCTATCTACTTCATTCCAACCTTTTTCTCCTCCAGCTCTGCCTTTCCACTCCATCCCTGCCATTTTAACCCCCCTCCCCTCCCCGTTCCCCCCGTCACGGCCTTCACGGGCTGCTTCCCATCTTCTCTTTCGTCTCTGTGCACACAGCCAGCCTGGGGTGAGTATGGGATTAGTTTTGTGACTTTAATTCCAAGCAAAACTTCTCAAGTATCAAACAAAAAACACTAACTCAAGCAAAAAAATTGTCACCTCAAAGGTAAAACTTAAAACTTGCAAATAAAACATTTGTGTAGTTGTAAACTATTGGTCTTTTATTTGTTTGATATTTTGTCCTTTCGTTTACAGTTCCCTCTGCTTCTTTCTCAATGATCAGTCTTTTGCTCTCTCCATCACGTTTGCAGTCATGCTCTAGCTTTCTCGTTTGCGCTCCCTGACTTTTTGCTTGCGATTCTGACACAAACATCTCGCGTGGGCGGGTCTTACAGGGGTGCGTGCCCATTGGCTAATGAGACTTAAGGGGAAAGTTTGAGTGACAGCTCAGCCTCAGTGCAGGTAAACTAACGTTAGAGACTCAGAGTCTGGTCTGGAGGACACACAAGCCACTCCACAGGGGATTCCTACAAGATTAATAAAGTGTAAGTATTATTAATATATATATTATCTGTGATCTACGTTGCAAGCATGGTTACTAGACATTTGTTGTTTCGTTGTGTTAAGTGACTAGCTAGCTAGCTAGTAAAGCTTTTTTAAGTTAGCATTTAACATTAGCTATAGGCTACTGCTAACGTTATCTAAAACTTGTAGCCACCGGCTACCTTACTGAACTAATAATTTACCATGGGAATCATGTATTCTTCGTGAGGCCTTAGTCAATGGAGCTGTATTAATAATCGTCTTCTCTCTGTAGAGACCTGCAGGATCCGAGCAGAGCTACGATGCTCTCCCAGGTAACCTAAAGGTTAGTAACGTAGCTATATTATGGTCTATTAGGAAAAATTATTATCCAGCTAACTACTAATTGTTGTGGTTGCTATTGGCCTGATAATACACAATGCTAGGGTATTGGTTAAGTTGTACAATGTAGAAGCTGTGAATGTAATATATATAGGGTTCGACACATACATTAGATAATGTTCCATTTGTACACACTGTTCTTTCTTTGCACTACCTTAAGATGGCAGATAACGGACATATTATTTGTATTTTTTAGCGCTGTAAATGTCAACAATATTTAGTATTAATGCATAGTGTTACTACTGTCCAAACTATGTACTTTAACTAACACACCAGGCCCTTGACAAATACTTTGCTTAGTGATCCTTATGGTTTGATGTTTTGTGCATGTGTCCTGGTGGCTGGCCATATCTTACTTTACACATGTAGTCAACGTGGAGGTAGGAATCTAGAAAGTGTGATCAATAATATTCCAGAAATAAGTGTTCCAGTAGTGTTCAGAAAGCTAGAAAAATGTTTCTAGAGTGCATTACAATTATTTATTATTGAGCTAATTTCAAACACTTTTTTATCATCCAATAAGGTACTTCAAGCTTTACAATAAGAAGTCAAGGAAGTGAAGGACTACAGCCACATCCCAGCCCTTCAGAGAACTGTCCTGCAGAAAAGGCTGTCGTCCAGACTGGAGCGGTGGGCCATCAGTGAGCTCAGGAGACCAGATGATCCCAGGCGTCCAGGAGTTGTGTGTGATATTCCTGCACCACCCTCAGAAGTGTTGTTGCAGACACAAGTCAGCAGAGAAATACAGCTTGCCTTAGGTGAAACTGAATATGTGAAATATATACATAACCCAATTACTCAGTATGTTTGTGTATTGTTGGTGATGAAAAACTGACCCTGACCACATCACAGGTCAGGGTCAGTTTTTCATCACTGCAAATAATGACTGACACTGAGTTCCAGCTTCTTCTACCACCGGAGCCCCAGCTAAATATGTTCAAATATCCATTATGTATGTGAAGTTTTATATTGGACTAAAAATAAAGCATTATAATAGTCTCAACCTTATTTCCTGTTTTATATAATGAACCAAACAGACAAGGGTGAATGTAAAAAAAATGTTTTATATAGTATGTGCATTTTAAAATATAATTACAGTAAGACAATGTAAACACAAATTAAATTACAGGACAGTATACTGTAGTAGGATATATATTGACATACAATGGACTAAGAAACTACAAGTACACCAATGAAAACTTAAGAAAAAGGTTATTGTAAGTGTTAACTGAGTATCTGAGCAAAATATGATCAATACATACACTATTGGTCTATACCCTGGCTGTTTGAAGCCTTCGCACACAGTGTTTCCTCCACAGAGAGACTAAAGGCTCCTCTCCCTCTGCTGCTCCACATCCTCCTGGTTGGTCTGCCTGCTGCCTGATGTGAGCTGTGATAGAAAATTATAACAAAGTTTCTTACACAAATCAAATGGTAACAAAGTTCTTACTGATAACTGAGGCTTCCAAGGTTGTGTGATTTACAATTAAAATAACTTGCTTTTAAGTAGCCATTAGCAAATGTGTAGCCTTTAAAAACACTATGAACATTTTCCTTATGCTGACCTGCTTGCAAATGCAACAGAAGACATGTAATTAGAGTTAGGATAGCCAGTCTTTGTCATAACTAGGAAAGTACAGATGAGCACAAAACTATAAAGATGAACCAGTTAAGCAGTGCTAACACTGCATTTGTACTGTACAGTATGTGTCAACCTCTAGATATAATACATTACATTCACAGCTTCTACATTGTACAACTTAACCAATACCCTAGCATTGTGTATTATCAGGCCAATAGCAACCACAACAATTAGTAGTTAGCTGGATAATAATTTTTCCTAATAGACCATAATATAGCTACGTTACTAACCTTTAGGTTACCTGGGAGAGCATCGTAGCTCTGCTCGGGTCCTGCAGGTCTCTACAGAGAGAAGACGATAATTAATACAGCTCCATTGAGTAAGGCCTCACGAAGAATACATGATTCCCATGGTAAATTATTAGCTCAGTAAGGTAGCCGGTGGCTACAAGTTTTAGATAACGTTAGCAGTAGCCTATAGCTAATGTTAAATGCTAACTTAAAAAAGCTTTACTAGCTAGCTAGCTAGTCACTTAACACAACGAAACAACAAATGTCTAGTAACCATGCTCTAAATGATAAGACACACTTTCAACACGGGCCTTCCAGCCAAAGGTGTTGTCCATATGAACACCATTGGGCCTATAGGAGCAGAGCCGATGGATTGGTTCATTATTTATGACCTCTGATATCCTCTGACCCAGCTCTATCTCGAGAGTTATCTCAACTTCAGTTTCAAAGGGGGGGGGGCAGCTTTTCTTAGACATGAGTAGGGGGGACACCAAGGAAAAAAGGTTGGGAACCACTGACCCATGTCATGACCCTTTTCTCAGCTTGTGAAATGGTTGAATGAGATGTGTGAGTTTTGTCTTTGTGCAGTAGGGCTGAGGTAGAAGTGTGCCAAAAATGCCAAAACACATGTTGTATATGTATACATACCAAAACAAAGCTATATACATCTTACTCTGTGAACAAAAACCTCAGCAAAAATCTGCTTATCCTTTTAATTTCCTGAAAATGCTTCCTAAAACTAGTCCCTTCTTAATTTTGAAAAGGTAGTCTCAGTAAAGGCTACAAGCTGTAACCACGGTGATTGATATGAGGATCATCTTCTGAATATAATAATTAATATGTTAGGCCTACCATAAATTGATATTTCAAAAAAGTAATTTATTTAAAACAACTAATAATGCAGTGTGATTTTAAATCAAACTAAGTTCCACACATAAATATACTCATGTTTTTCCCCTTTAGTCTTTGCTATTAATATTCATCAACTGCAAAATTAGAAAATTGCGTTTTTAAATAACTATGCATGGAAAATAAAATAAAAAATGCTTCTCTTTGTATATAGTTTATTGTTTTTCACAACAGTACAATTCAAAACAAATGGAAATTAGTCAAACAAGCCATTAGGCTGTATTTCTAAACACTCAACTGTAGGTTTTTTATATAGTATATATAAGGCAAATCAAAGTGCTAAATATAAAACACCATTTTTTCATTATTAGTATTTTATTGTGTAAATTCTCACGTACAACGTGGAACATTCTTTCACAGACGAGGTTGTGGAATTTCCACGTCACTTCCGCGGATTCGTTTAAACGTAGACGTCACTTCCGGAGTTTTCCGCGAATTCGTTTAAACGTTATTATGGTTCATAACTTACTGGAACAAAACTGAGCAACGTGTTGTTGCTGGTGACGCAATCACTGACTGTATGTATGTATATTGAAGCGATCCTGGCGTTAAATACCCGCTGATCGCTGCCCGATTCTTTGAAATGAATGGCCGCATTGCATTGGGGGAATATCGGCTTTGAATGCGTCAAGCTCGGATCATATCGTAATGTTCTAATTACAGCATATACTGTAATATTTCACCGGTAATAAGACCGAAATAATATTATTAAAATAAAGAAATGAATACCATGATAACATCTAAATAAATGTTGATAGATGTAGCGTTATAGTTTAAAAAACTATAAATCAACAAAAAGCAACCCAGCTTCCTGGCACCAATAGACCGAAATAATAACATTAAAATAAATACATATAAACCATGATAATATCTCGTGAATAATGTTGATTAAAACAGTGGTTATTGGGCTAAAAATACCAATAATAACTGTCACAGATTTTCTGAAGTTATTTCGTTGAAACTTGACGCCAGGGTCCTTGACCATGCGTCATACATTTGACGAGTAGGGAGTGAGACTGTGTTGCCTGTGGAGTGGCTTGTGTGTCCTCCAGACCAGACTCTGAGTCTCTAACGTTAGTTTACCTGCACTGAGGCTGAGCTGTCACTCAAACTTTCCCCTTAAGTCTCATTAGCCAATGGGGACGCACCCCTGTAAGACCCGCCCACGCGAGATGTTTGTGTCAGAATCGCAAGCAAAAAGTCAGGGAGCGCAAACGAGAAAACTAAGAGCATGACTGCAAACGTGATGGAGAGAGCAAAAGACTGATCATTGAGAAAGAAGCAGAGGGAACTGTAAACAAAAGGACAAAATATCAAACAAATAAAAGACCAATAGTTTACAACTACACAAATGTTTTATTTGCAAGTTTTAAGTTTTACCTTTGAGGTGACATTTTTTTTGCTTGAGTTAGTGTTTTTTGTTTGATACTTGAGAAGTTTTGCTTGGAATTAAAGTCACAAAACTAATCCCATAGTTTTTTAGCCCTATCTCCCGGTTTTGAGTAAGATACTGGTTTCTGAATGTATCCTGCCTTCAGTCTCCGGGTGAGCTGTTCAAAATCTGCAGGGTTTTCTACGTCACTGTCCGAAAGCTAGCGGTTAGCCCCCTTGTTCTCAATGGCAAAACACTGCTAGAACACACACGAGTTCACCATAATCTACACAAAAACTACTTACATGTCCCTGTTATGCAGGTATTCCACGCAAAGTTGGAAGTGCGCCCTCATTTAGAAGAAGTCTCCCGGCTAATCCTGCATTGTACTAACTGAAGTTAGAGAAAGAGCTAGCTAGCTGATGTGATCCTTACCTAGCTACTGCGCATGTGCGACTCCCAACAAAGATGGTACAGAAGTGTGATGTCTCACTCTAGCTAAACAGAGACCTGAACACACAGGGTGAAAAAAGGAGCTGCAGCAATGTGCAGTACAACAAAAATATGGTGTTTTTTGAAAATTAAACCATGTAAACCTATTCTGGTACAACCTCAAAATACAATTATGAACCTGAAAATGAGCATAATATGGGCGCTTTAACACAATCCAAACACCATATACAATTTTCAACCCGTTTGTCACCTCAACCTGGCAACCTATAACCCAGTTGCGCAGTTGCTCTCTGCGCAAGTTTCACGGAAAGTTCAGACCCGAAAGCGAGCCAATAAAAATGGCAGGTGAAGGCGGTGTTCCCGCAAAGAAATCGAAATATAGCTGTAAATTTCAACAGTGTTGGGCGCAGCAATTTACATGCATCTTACCTAGTCATATCGACAACCTCCATGCTTTTTGTAAGGTGTGTCGCATTCATTTTAATGTAGCGCACAGTGGGAAAAGTGACATTACCCAGCACATTAAAACAGCGAGTCTTTTACAGTACACTTAACAGCTGTAACAGTTGAAACCCTCAGTATGGCTTGTTCATCAGTAAGTCTGGACCTGTACTTTGACTTATTGAAGTTCATGGTGGAGAAGAGCTTTTCACATAGATATGTGCTCCCAAAAAGGCACATGGTCCGCTTGAACATCCTGGAGAGCTCAGGGAAGGTGGGTGGCAATTCTCTCAAAAATTGTCCTAGCTTGTTTGCATTTCCACTCACCTCCCTGAACTTGGCTTTGAGTTCAGAATTGCACTGCAGGTCAGTGAGCTCCATTTGAAGTACAGGAGGAGCATCTTGCACATCGAAGGAGAAGGGGTCAGCAAAAATTTGAAAAGTGGCTCTGTGTGTCTTGAAGAAATGGAACCTGCGATCATATTCCTCCTGTAGCTTCATTATGGCATCTGCATACTTCTCACCACTGAATGGTGTGACCACATCCATGAGTGCCTTGCATGCTGGGAAATGGCAGAGGTTTGTCTGAGAGAGCTGGGCTTTCCATAACACAAGTTTTGTCATAGGCAGCACTGACAAGCTGCCCCTGGCCTTGTAACTTTGTGTTCAGTACATTCAGCTCCTGTGTGATGTCAACAAGAAAAGCTAGTCCATGAGCCATTTGGGATCACTTAACACAGGAACAGCCATCCCATCCTTCTCCATGAAGGCTTTTACTTCTGCTCTCAACTAAAAAAATCTCTTCAAGACGTTTCCCCTAGCTAACGTACCTCGGTGAAGTATAGCTCTGCCACTGTGTTAGCTGAAAGGCTGATGTTGCTAAAATGCCCCTTATTTTCCGGACAGACTTTACTTGCAGCTAGTAACATGCACTTTTTGATGAATTTGCGTTCCTTGAACGGCTTTCCGGCCTTAGCAATCATCTCACTCACCACGTAGCTAGCTTTGACTGCTGCTTCATTCTCTTTGTTTGCTTTCTTTAAAAAATCTTTTAAATCTTGCCTCAATAGACATTGTTTAAGACTGGCGGCCCGGTTCTATCTCCCATCTCCCTGGTATTTTGTAAACTCCTCAGCATGTCTAGTTGAGTAATGACGTCTGATGTTAGATTCCTTGTACACCGCAACTTTCTCTGTACATATGAGACATGTAGGGGTGCCCTTGTGCTCAACAAACAAATATTCCGTCTCCCACTTTCCCTGAAATTGCCTGTCCTCGTCGCCAATCTTTCTCTTCACGGCACGTTTTGAGAGAGACATGACTGGAACTGGGCGATGGCACAAATTTTCCGTCACTCCGGAACACGTTTCAACCACGTGACTAACGTTGATACTTCCCAAGGTTCTTCGCAGTTGGCTAGCTTGACAATCGTTGACAACAAACGCCGCTGTCAGGAGACTACCTATGGTAGCCCATAAGTGACAAATGCAATGACAAAAAGGTGACGCGCGGGCCGCACTAACACTAAACTTTGATGTCAAGTAGGGGACCACAAAATATCATCCCGTGGGCTTCAATTGGGCCCCGGGCTGCGAGTTTGAGACCCATGCCCTACAAGAAAATAAATTTGGGAACATACATAATTGACAAAACACACTCAGCTTCTGACCTGAAGCACACACGTTCACACACAGCATGCTCTCTGTCACGTACCATCTCCCTCTGGGTTTCTGGACCTCCGTGCAGCGAAAGCTGTGTGACTTGGCTGTACATACCGTGGCGCAGAAAACACAACACCCAGGAGGTCATCGGGTGTGTGTGTGTGTGTGTGTGTGTGTGTGTGTGTGTGTGTGTGTGTGTGTGTGTGTGTGAGAATGAGGGGAAAAGCCAGCGGTAGAGATACTGCATGCTCTGTGCAGTACAAAGTATGTTTTCACATGAGAGTGAGTGCATTCGTGTGTGCAGCATGTTTGTGTTTGTGCATGTAAAGCACCATTAAACAGGTGGCTCCGTATCACTGTGTAACCAGACCCTGATCCCCTCATCAGAGGAAACACTCCTACAACTCCCAGGTTCCCTGCTGGCTTTCTTCATTTCTGCACTGTAATAGCATTTGTCTCGCCTTGTCCCGTCATCCCTCCATATACTTTATTTGAACTCCCCCCCCCCTCTCCTGGCTATGGCTTCCTCTTTGCCCCCTCGGGCTATTTGGCTTGGCAGCTTGCCTGCATTAATACACATTCTGTCCCGCAGTCATCACGGTCATTTGGGAGGACTATTTTCCTTCATGCATGTTCAGTGTTCCCCCTGAAGTTCCTCCATTTACTCCCCCTCATCCTCCTTGTACCACTCCATTTAACTCCATTCTCTGGCACCCGGGCAAAGGAATGAGCCAGAAAAAGAGCATGCCACATGGAAATCTTTATGTGTTTCCTCCCAACACTCATCTGAAAGAGATGTCACAGGCTTATCTAGAGAATTGGGTAAGATTTGCTGCTCCCCTTCCCGCATCAGCGAGGCTTAGATAAAGCAATTTTCTAAAGATATGGGTCTGTTTTGTTATGCCTCAATATACCCTATAAATGTCAGATAATAACACACAATGTTCATCGCAAGCTATTTGACCACATCAGATGGCATGTAGCGGCTAAAAACGGCATCATAGGGATTTTGAATTTCAGTCCACATGCTAAGAAAATGCCAGCAAAAGCTTTCTTGGACTTGTTGCCAGATTCTTGAAAACCAAACATATTTCTTCTGCTGGTTCACCATTCTTATATTTCCAAGGTGAGGACCTGCCAAAATGGAACATGCCTCAAGATTTTTTATTTCCTTTACCCTTTCAAGTGAGTTACTTCCCTGTCCTGTTCCACAAACCCCTGCCTAGTCAATCACTTGTTTTGGCTGCGCAGATTCTTGCGCTGGCATCAAGCTGCACTTGTGTTTAACTGTTTAACTACATCCAGTGATAAATGTCCTTGGACTTTATGGAATTCCATCAATCCAGCACAGTCATTTCCTCGGTGCGAGTGCACCGTTTCACATGTGTGTTATAGTTGGCATGCTGAGCAACACGGTCTGCTTACATCTAATTAGCACTCTGACAAATTAACACTCCTCGTGCTAAACAAATGTCTTCCTTATTACCAATCACAGCATGAACAGCAATTCCCAGAAATATGGATGGTGCTGACTCTCTTTATACTGCACTCGTTTCCTGGCTTGGTTGTCTGTTATTTTTTATTCATCCTTTCAGCCTGCTCTTCGTTAAATCCTCCATTTCTAGTGCATTCTGAAGAAACAAAACATCGCAAATCACTGCATTATCGTTACCCGACTGATCAAGCTGTGGTAGATGTCAAAAAGATTCCCAATGCGAGAAGGCTGTTTTTGCTCATTGTACCTCAATACTTTTTAACCTTGTGGAAGTGGCATGATATTATCCAAAAATCAATCTGTTAAACTTCTTTTATTGAGCGCTGGCCTCTTAATGCCTTGATCACAGTCTGTGTAAGGTCAGACGGTAACCACAGAGATGCTTTTACTCTCTCTCCACCTCTTCTCTACTATATCCCTCCCATTTAGCCACTAATCTTTTCTAATTGGCTAAATTGACACAAGTCTAAATATTGGACTGTCAGAAAATACTCCCCTAGGCAATTGAAGCCCTATTATATTTAAATAATTTAAATTAAAAATATATATTTGTTGTTGCTATAATGCCTACATTGTTTGTAGTATTGTTTAATTCTTTTGTTCATTGTATCTACAATGTCTGGAGAGATCTTAAAGTTGAACTTGATGCGTGTGTGTTAGAGAACAGTATTAAGTGTTTCATAAAAGCTAAAAAAAAAATCATCCAATAATGCCCAGCCACAGGATAATGGTTAACATCACTGTCATGCTATTTTAACCACTGTGGGACCACGCAAGCTTTATGAATAAAGACATGGTCACACAAGTCACCACAGCCATTAGGAAAACAGATGCATTGTGGGATGAAAGCTAGGGATGATTGTTAGTAGTGATTTACATATGCAGCTCTCTTAGGGATGATTGCAATATGTATGTAGTTGTACTTAATGTAGTCGCTGTGCATTAGGATATACAAACTAAAATAAAAAAAAATATGCTGGAACCGCAGCATATTTCATCAGGGCTCATTCAAGCTCATATTAGCAAATATCCACCCTGCTCTCCTTATCACCTCCAGGGGGGTTCTTCAGCTCGCCCTGACATTTAACCTTCCTGGACTGAAGGAGTGGGAAAATAATTTATTTGTGATAATTCTGTCCACTTTTAACATCTCATTATTTTGTCCTTAGCTGTGTGAGAAACAGAATATAAATCTTGTAATTAAAGGTTTTGCGCATATTCTATTTACATTTAGTTACTAAATAAATGAATAATAAACTACACACCTGGTGGTGATCCCCTCCTGCTCCACACCAACACTCCTCCACTGACACTGGCTTATGCAGTCCTTGTAGGGTTCGATCACACAACAGCTCGATCAGGTATTTGTTGGTGCTGGCTGACAGATCCTCACTGATAGTGTCACAGTTGAATTGGTCAGTCACCCACTCAAACGTTTTGCTATCTTACCATGCTTCATAGGAAGACTGGCTTCCATGTCAAACTGTGCTGACTGCCAGGTCGCATTAGCGTTCATGAAGTTCAGTGGTCATGCAACTTAATTTAAACTTTAAAATTTAAAATTCTTTTTTTAAACATTGCAAACCAACATAATTCTCCAAAAGTGTATTCGCTGTGAGCGACCCCTTCCACATTAGGCATAGTCATTTGATCTATTATTAGTATAAAGATATTGAGAAGTGCAGCTTTAATATTTACGTATTAGAAAATCTGAACTATTTCAGGTGGGGTACTGTAGTTCCGAAGGTTGGAAAAGAATAGATTATTCCCAGATCCCTGAGTTTCTGAGTTGCTGAGTTTTCAAAAACAGTAGTACACCACAGAGCATTTCCCCATGTCATCCACTTTACATGATGGAATCGGATACGACTGAACTGCAGTGTTACAGTAAGTATACATTTTCCTGCAAAATCACCTGACGTCCTTTGTTATCTCACTCAAAAGCTCAGCGCCAGAATCGGTACTAGCTTTTATGGTTGGTCATAAATCAGCCCATGATGTACTGCATGTTAAAATCTTCACTAGCAGTATGTTATGAAATGAGGAGTAGGTGTGATGTCAGCTCCGGGCCAAACCAAATAGGTGCCGTGGGATGTTAGCGATGGAATTTAAAGTTTTTATGTTGCGCAGTGTGTAGCGAGGACTGTTTTCTCAGCTGCTCCACTCAGGAGGATGCAGGCAGCCGTCCCTTTGCACTCAAATGTCCACATGTTCGCGCTGGACCCAAAATACAGATGTGTCCATTACGTCAGTGAACATTTACGCTTCAATCCATTCAAGTTGGTGTGCCCCAATTTTGGTGACCTACCACAAGCACAAAGACAGATGTCAAATATGCATGTATGTCCGATTTGATACGTGAGCGCTTTTAGATCTTTTATTAGAAACTTACTCACTGGATGTAAAAGTCTATAAAATTTGCAGACATAAAAATACATGATGCTGAGCTAATTATAGGCTAGAGCTGGTTGTTAAGGTCATTTAAAGGCAAAAGTGATGTACCGTTGGGGTTGTAGGACGTCCGGATTTCTCCTTACAACAAATGCTTGAGACCATAATGACATTTATGTGTTGTTTTTCTTTTTTTTTTCACTCTGTGCAGTGATCACATTCCAACAAAAGAATATAACTAATATCTAAACTGAAATTAGAAAGTATTGCCATTATTTTGAAAAGAGGCTGCTCAGGGATTAGGGGTTTGGAACAGAGTTATAATTAGACTCGGTTAAAGTTAGGATAAGGATTACTGTCGACCATTTCATTGTTACTGTTATGATTAGTGCCTGAGGTTACAGCATGAGCATGACTCAATTACATGTCCCCACATATCTGCATGCCAATATTTGTATTTGTTTTACCCACAACTGTGCTAATGATATTGGCTGGTTCCTTTATTAAAGTGCAACCTTGGACTGGTTCTTATCTGTTAAACATGGCCAGAAGTCCAGATACTCTACAGCCCATGTAATTCCCTATTTCCAACCTAACAACAATAAATGCAACATGTGGTCTGCTCCTGTGTACATAGTAACCTATCTCAGGGAACACACGCCTCTCAAACTGGCTGGCCCCTATCTACATAAATGTTCTTGGTAAGTAAAGTAAATTTCTCTCACAAACAGAGGGGGGGGAAAGCCGGGGCATAGCAGAGTGTAGCTGTTGGCTGCAGTTTCTGGCAGCTCTTTGACTGCTGTGCTGCGGAGGGACTTGTGTTGCTGAGACGGCGAGAGAGAGAGCACAATGTCTTATTTTTGCTGGCAGAGGAGAGAAGTGCTACCTTGGAGGCGGTTCTCTGCAGAGGCCCATACATTTTAGTTTGGTTGGTTTGGGGGGGCTGGGGAGTCAGCCAAAGTCCAGGACTAGCTTAATGGGTTCTCCTCTGCTATGTGATCCCAGTTTGGAGAATTGGAGCAGACACCCCGACTCCTGTCTCCCCATCTCTGCCTACTGTGACAGGGCTTAGCATGTGGATGGTGATGGGTGGGTGAGATGAGGGGTTGTGGATGATTCTTTCTTTTCTGGTGTCTCCATATAGTCACAGGAAAGGCACTGGTGGACAAAACCAAAGCCACCTGTGTGCATGTGCGGCAATCTGAGTCAGTGGCTGTCATTCATACCAGGGCTCCCTCTTTCTCTGAGTCATCAAATGGCATTTACGTACTGATTTAAGCTATACACCTTTTGATTGAAACTGCTCTTGCACACTTCTTCTGTAGATACTCAAAGCCTGAACACTGTCTCCTAGGGATGGGACAATATGCTGTTGTCCCAATTTGATTCTTTCACGATACATGGGTGCCGATTCAATAAGTAATTGTGATTCAATAGTATTTAGTATTGCGATTTTCTTTTACTTTTTTTAACAAAAACAAAAGTTGAATAATACACTTTTAAAGACAATATATTATGAGATATTTCTAAAAAGTAATTGTTTTCTAAGAAGAATGCACATCACATGTCAGTTAGGCCATGTCCACACGTACCAAAACGATCTTTTTTCCCCCCGTCTTCCCTGGCATCGTTTCAAGAATGTTTGCGTCCAAACGGATCCATTTGTAAATGATTCAACACGCTACTTCATATTCCAGGCCTATAGGTGGCGCTGTTTCTGCTACAGAAATTCACCAAAAACAGAGAAGAAGAGGCGGAGTGTGCGCATAAAGCTTGTGCGCTGTATACAAACAGACAGTAGAAGAAACCAAACAGCCCTAGTAACCCTAATAGGCTCAATATCTCCTCCAGCAGGAACACAAGCATGTAGTCCGCCATTGTTGTTGTTATGAAACGTCGTCGCGGGCTAAGAGATCAAAGGCTAGAGGTCGAGGGGTGTGGCGATGACATCATTGATACGCAAGTATGTGGCTTCGCCGTCCAAACGAAGACGCAAGGCGGCGTTTTCGAATTTTTTCACCCTGGGATCAGGTTTCAATAAAGTGCGTCTTCAGGCAGTGCGTTAACAGGATTCGTTTGGACGATCGGCCAAAATTATGCAAAACATGTGCGTTTACACCAACAAGCGTCTCCGTGTGGAAGACCCCTGAGTCAGTCTGACATCTATTTAATTTGTAAAGAAGTACATAACATTTTTAACATTTTTAACATTTTTAACATTTTTAACATTTTCTGCATCTTCTGCATCTTCTGCATCTTCTGCTTTTGCTTTTTTGCTGGAAACGGATATGATGTAGTTGCCGTCAGCAGTACCATATACATTTTTATTTAATATTTAGGTGAATCATTGGTAAAAAATAAATACAAAAATAAATATTGATTCTAGAGAAAAGAATCGATTTTAAAAATCGTCGCAAAAAAAATCACGATTCATACGATTTTGTGTGTAAGGTTACCAGATGCCTTTCTTTATTTTTAATTTTCCGTGTTCTAGTCGACACTCTGCGACCACCAGAGTAATGAGAGGAAAATCATAATTAATCGTTGTTATGATTCCGTCATTTACCTCCTCTAAGGAAATCAGAATCAAATATTTTTTAAGTAATTTTACTGGGTAAGAGTTTGGGAAAGTGGGTACAATTTGCACAAACATGTAATTGTATTTGAAAGCTGAGCTGCAGCTTCATGTGAGAGGTCCCACAGCCACTATGGTTCAGACAGAGGTAGCTCACTGCAGCTGTGTTAACTCCTTCTCTGCCTAAACTGAATTATGTAATCACCAGTTTAGTGATTTAAACAGCTTACATTTATGGTTTTGTTTTACTGTAAACATGAAAGGTATTATTTTTTCAAAAACATTTTACTACCCCACCTCTTTTAAAAGCTTGGCTTGGGATTGTTACTGCGGTAATCAAGTTGACCGAGCTCAAAAAACTATTTCCAAGTATGGCAGGCAAAGAAGAGAGCTGCGTGCTCAGCGGCATGCACCTGAATGTCTCCCCTGCACACTGTCTGAGGGTCTGGCACAGTCATTGCTGTCTTACATAATGCTCTGAGATCACCCACCAAAGATTTAATGCTGTAATATGTATTTGTTGTCATCAGTCACATTGCATGGCTTTACACTCCAGTAAACTTAGTATCCATCCAAGTGGGAGCTGGAGATGATGTACCTGTATGCAGAACCCCCCCCAGTCTTTTCCAAATCTTAAATATTGCCATGACTTTGACATCTAATTTCTCTCTGGAATACTGAGTGGATACGATGCCACCGTACAAACACTCTGAACATGATCGGCTTCTGTGTCCTCTCAGTTTTTCCTCAGGGATGGAGCTGGTCTCCTTGTGCTGGAGGAGGAGAGGAACAGCCGGGCCAAGTCCTCTAATGCTGGCAGGCTGAGTAAACGGTGTCTCCGGAACCTTGTGTTAGCCCCAGCATTTCGATAAGCACCCTTCATCCCCGCTTTGTTATTCTTTATGATCCGCACCTCCGCTCCAGCTCAAGCCGTCTTCCAGGACCTCTCGCTCTGTCCTGAGTGCCCCCCCTGACACACTCAGATGCCATTTTACAGCGTAGAGTCCCACATTAGGGTCCACCGGATGTGTTGTCCTGCAAACTAACTGATAGCCAGTGTGATTAAAGTTGCAGAGTCACCCACACCCGCACATTTGACATCCTGTCAACAGCTGTTCTCCAGGAATTGTTGGATGCTTGTCTAATTGAATATATGTGGCGTTGTGTGTCCCAAAGAAACAGACTGTAGAATGTATTTTGTAATATCTGGCTCCTCAACACTCACATGATCAACAGATTCAGAGAGCACTGAGCTAGGTAAGAAACACAGATACGCAGAAAGAGACAAACTGTCCGTGGGATGTTGACCTCTCCTGGTGCAAGTGGACTGCTTATGTACCCTGTGTGCTGTCATGAAGCTAACAAGTGCTAAATAAAGCATAGAGTACACAGTGTCTTAGCCTGTCTGTATGTATGTGTCCACATGAACAGAATTGAACTCCAGGTACTGACTCCTAAAGTAGCTTCATTGTCAAAGTGTCGTTGCTGAATTTTTTATCAGATCTTTATAAAAGAATCCTTAACCAAAAAGTACGATATATTTAAGCATTTTTACCTAATATTTAAGAGTAAGAATTACAAAAAAAATGCCAAAATGTGCAGTCCACGTTTTCATTTTTTTCAGTGAAAGTGAACCCCCTCAAAATAGGCACAACATTTAGACGATGAAATTGTCGTTTAGGATAACAGCAACTGAAATATAACATCTCAGACTGTCAACATGCCAACATGTTCCAAGCGTGTACTGTTCCAAGTCTGAACAGAGCAAAGTATTTTCAGCAGAGTGGTCAGCTCCAGCAAACCGTTCTTCTTTATGTGAGTGGGGAAATTCTGACAGGCAATCAGAGCCCACTACAAAAGGAGAATGTAAAAACAACTGAAAATGAATCCCCACGAACGCAAATAGCTTATTGCTAAATTATTTTGGTCTGGCATAAAGCATTGCCAAGAAAAGAGCTTGAAGTGGGATGGCGTGAAAGCGAAGGATGTAAGGAGAGGGGTTCTGCTGCAGTGGAGAGCTGAATTATGGGTAGCTTGTTTGACATGGGAGCATGTGTCTTTATTTTTTGTCAGGGAGATTGTTACAAAATATTTCATATCCCAATACATCAGCTAGAATTTCATATACACTACAAAACAGAGGCAGGTTATGACAGATGCAGGGTCATTACTTTTTCTTCATTTTTTCAGTTGTTCATCATGACGATTATCAACAATGAAATAATGACGATTACACAAAGACAGTTCTGCCTGTCTCTTCTGTCATTTCTCCAAAAGATGATGATTACCCTCTGCACTCTGCCAAGGCCACTGTGTCAGACCACAGACACACACTCTTGGACTTCCATTGACTCAGACATCAATGTTCAGACTAAACCATTTATTGTCTGGTACACTATGTGGCCAAAAGTATACAGACACCCTTTTCTACTTCCTCTTGTGAACTTTTGCGTTTGGGCATCGTCCCTTTGTTCAAATGAATAGAAAACGTAATGCTACAGAAGACTGTATTTTACAATTGTGGCTTTCAACTTTGTGGCAATAGTTTGGTGAAGGCCATTTCTATTTCAATATGACAATACCTCCGTGCACCATGTAAGTTTTGGTGTGGAAGGGTTCTGTACAAAAACTTCAATTCATCCAAGTCATGACTTTTGAAAAATAGTCAAAAGTCGCATTTATTTGCATGACTTCTAGTTCATCTTCAAGTCTCTCTCCCACTCATGTATGGAATATCACTCTGTTGATCATTTCCAACATTCTCATGTTACTTGAAAAAATACACAGTGCAATAATCTGATTTATTTCTCTCTTTTCAAAACAAAATCAGATATGTCTACTTCTCACACAGGTTCCAGTCTGGGTTACACAAAACTGGTGCCAGTACTTTGTTATCGTCTGAGCAGACACCACTATCTATGACAATGCACAGGATTGATGGGCTCTTGAAGGTGCTTCCTGGATCTACAGGGAAGTACCAGATACTCACTCTGATTTATCATGAGAGAGATGAGATCACAAGCTGTTTGTAGGAGACATGTAGTCTTAGATAGATAGGCAAAGTCCCTCCCCTTTTGGTGGACCTCATGGGACCTTATTTCAGGAAAAAATATGTATGGTAGTGAACGGGGAGAGACTAATTATTTTTTGATCCCGTTTGAATTGAGCCATGAATTACACATATGATGTTTATCAGTTTAAAAGATAATTTTGCAATTAAGGAAAGTCTCAGTTTTTTGTAGGTTTGTCATAGTACCACTTAGTTTTATGTGAAACTGCTCAGTGAACTACATATCTCGTCTCACACAAAATACATTACCTTGCTTGATGCTCGGCTTGGTTGCTAGCTAGCTAGCTTAGCTATTTTCCACAACACATGTAACGTTATCTTACCTTTTATCAGCCGAGAAGCAAAAGAACAAGCACGATCCGTTGCTCGTGTGAGAAACATTACATCCCGGTACGAAACACACAAACTCCGTAGCTTCAGCGAGACGTAACCCATGTGACTTTGAAGTGTGTAGTCTTTCTAATTACGTATTTTCTTATACTTTAACAGTTTTACAACAAACTGAGACTTTCCGGACTTGAAGAATTACCTTTTAAACGGATATGTGTCATCCATGGCTCAACTCAAACGGGATAAAAAAACTATTTAGTGCATATTTTTTCTGAAATTAGGTCCCATGGTGGTCCACTGGAAGGGGAGGGACTTTGCCTCTCAATTGCTTTCTAGGTTTTAGCAGGTAAAAAGGGAGTTTTTGTGTTTGCGTGAGTTAAAACTTGCAGAGTCCTGTTCTTGATGGAAAGTACAGCTGTTTAGACACCGAAGAATGTGAATGGTGCAACTGCGGGTTGATAGCCACATCACGTCTGCGCGGTGTACACAGCCACGACCTCAGACTCCATATCAGCATGTCTTAGGGATGGACGGCAGACTAGAGGAGAAGAGGCGCAAACTTCTGCACCGCCATAGCCTCCACGCCCTTCTCGTCTCACTCCACTCTGTGAACATTAGTGCTTCCTGCACTTGCAGTCAACATAGCCATTTAACATAAATCACAGGAGACAGGGTTGCTGCATTTCCATACTAACCGAAAATGACCACTTAATATGAGTGACTGTGTCAGACCGTGATGTAAACTCCCATCCATGAACAAAAACCACATGCTCGTCGTGTTCTCATCCTGACCATCACGGATGACTTCCTCCTGCACTTCCTGAAAAATAATTGTTTGTTATATGGAAAGAAATGTGGCAAATGGGAACTGCATATTGTGTTATTTTATATCAAAGGTCCTTTCCTTGCCTCCGCTCCAAAACAATCCCAAGCACGGACAAAACAACAATCACTAACCATCCCGCCCTATAATAATGAGTTAGGTAATTGTTTATTGAAAAGGGTCACTTCACATGTCTTCATGATGGTTGCGTGAGGTTGTATTCCAAAACCATGAAGTGAATTGTCACTAATTGTTGGACTCCATGTCAGTGATGTGTTTAAAACACAGAGTCTATAGCAGGATATCGAACTTAAAGGTGGCACGACTTGATTATAATGTCAACTGGAACATTATTATAACTCCTGCTTAGTGTTTATGTCTATGACATAATTCCACAGGGGGTTTCAAAAGAGGGGAAACATTTTTTTGAGTTAACAAATGGAACATCACACACACACTGTGGAATATATTACACTGAATCAGAATGCAAATTACCACTATTTTCATTTTGCTTTGGACAAAATTTAATTATTTGTATATTCCAACATGCTCTGAGGACAGGATGACAGTCTTTTAAAACATGGACCCTCAGTTTAGGGAGGGATTGGGATTATATGCTACTGTAAAAAGACAGAGGAGAGACTGAGTATATGTTGACCTTTGGGCATTGACGGTTATTTGACTTGTTGGAAATTTCATCTATGCCTTCCCAGTGTGCTCTTTGGGAAAAAAGTTGATTTATAGTTAGCATGGTCTTCTTTTTTTTCCCCACACAGGCTATTGGTTCTTGTTATTCAAAGAAAAATGTTTACTGGGATACTTACCCCTCCCCAACTGAATGATTAATGATCTGCTTTGATCTGTTTGATGCATGCAGAATTAAAGTCATATTATTTGTCTGCAACATTTTGGATTTTGAATCAAGCTGTGGTCAGTGTGTTGGTGTTGAGGGCGGCGTTATAGGAAAGACTGACTGAATACGAGCATGGGGCCGTTTCCAGCTCAGACACAATGTTCCGCTGTGTTGCAGCAGTTGATGGCAGGGGACAGAGAAAGGGATTTTCTGGAGAATTACATTTGTCTGCTTCCAAGTAATTCTACCTCACTGTGTGTCATCTACCAAGCAGTGACTGCAGTTTGCATGTCAAACCTTTAGCAGAGGAGAGAGGGTTTTGGATAGAGTGCTGAGCTGTGTCTTGTGGTAGCTGAGAGAACCTTGTGGGAGGTCACTCTGTGGCTCTGTGTACGTGCAGAATGTGAATAACCTCAGCTTGTACACTTTCCTGTTTTCCTTTAAGGAGTGAAACTCCGCAGGTCAAGGGCTGCGGGGTATGTGGAGCTGTGAGAGGGTGACTCGGGGTGAAAGGGAGTCTTTCAGCTGGACACATTTTAAGGATGTTTTGGGAAGCAGTGATGGAAACGGGGGAGGTTAGGGTCCTTGGGGTGTCAGAGCAAAGAGAGAGGGATAGAGAGCCTGTTGCTGTACAGAATGTCTTCAGCCTGCTCTGTATTAACCTCAGTGAAAACAAGCCTCCGTCTTAATTCAGCCTCGATGCTGCTCCTGCAAGTACACAGGTAGACTCCAGAGCATAGGACCACTTACTGAGGAAATGTTCCAATGTGGCAAGGACGGGGAGATAAAAGGAAGAGGGGGTATGGAAATGATAAACTGCTAACCCACACTTAAACTAATATTTATGTAATCTACCTACAGCAAGGATATATCTTAGCATATATGCATTGGGCTGTTTTGGTTTTCCCAAAATAAGGAAAGTCAATCAGGAGGAAGAATTTTCGGGAGGTTGTTGACTGCATTTGTTGGAGTAGATAGATCTCATATGATTGCCACTGTAAATCCTAAGATACTGAAGGTGATAATGGCAACCTTAATCACCATGGCAGACACTATCAGGGGCATAGCACAAAATTCTGGGCCCTGTAGAAAGGCGTTTTCTATGGGCCTCTCCCCGCATTCACAGCTATTCATTCTAGCATCTTTTTGGGCCCTCCTCACATGAGGGCCCTGGGTACTCAGTCCCCTTCCCCCCCCAGTCCGACGCCCCTGGACACTAGTACAAACACAGGTGGGCCACGTCCGGTTAAATGCCAGTAAGCAGCATTTGACGGCCATGAAAAATGTCTAGTAATCATTGCTTTGGTATATGAGTTTATGTGGAAAAAGTACTCAGATCGTACTTAAGTAAAAGTAACAATACAACAATATAAAAAGAAAAGAGTCATTTCTTTATTATTTATTTAAAATATCCCCTAAGTACAGAAGTATCATCAGCAAAATGCACGTAATGTAACAAAAGTGAAAGTACTCCTCTGCAGACACGGCTGACAAATATTACTTACTGGCATACAACCTAATGTGACCCCCCTCTGTAACAGTGTTTCTTAAGGTGATTTAGTGAACTCACTGTGTTTCCTGTTCCCTAATGCCAACCTTGTAATTTTTCATAACTCCAGTCTTTACTATTTCACACGTTTTATTTAACATGATGTTAAAAGAAGAACTGCTCTGTGTATTGATAAATGGAAGATAACACTGACTTGGCTGAAACTGAATGTGCTTGTTCAGAAGAAGAAAAAAGACACAGCAGTCAAAAGTACACCGCGCTCCGTGTAAAATATTGACGAGTGAACCTTGTGGCTGCCTACTGTTGCCTGTACTGATGTACTGAGTCGCAGCCTGCTTGTAAGGAGTGGAGAACAAGAGCATGCAGGGCCTGACTGTAACCCATATTAATCTTTCACAACAACACTGAGACATCATGATCTATTATTACTTCTTTGACCTCTCTGGCCTCTGCGGTTCTCAACACTTTGGCTGCTCTGACTGATACACCCCACAGGTTCAGTTAGAAATCCATACAAATTGTTTATTGTACATTGTAGAGTACAGAGTGTATGACACTGGGCCATGTTCATTATGCAAAACATTATTTAGATATTCTACACAGCTTGTTATTCAGTGTGCCGTAATAGTTTATAAGCATGTTCTGTAAGGCTTTCAACATATAATACATGTGAGTTATTATCAGAATACAACAGTATTATGCATGATTTAAAAGCACGTGACTGTAAATGACTTGCACACTGTATTTGTAATAAGCTCAAACATGAAAAAGGTCAATACATGGGAAGATAAATGAGTCTGGGTAAATTACTGCTCTGTTGAGACCACACAGCTGGCATGTGATTTCTCCCCATCAGCGAGAAACACAAAATGCTTAAAGTGAAAATCATTCATCACCACCAGTTTATATTGCTATTTAGGGTGATTCCGCTGATTACCCTCATATAAATAACAATACATACTTAAGGTTTATTATGAATTGTGGTTTTGGGCAAACAAATCAAAAGCTTTCATTACATTTTCTTCTGTGACAGATGCATATATATTTAGATTTTCTCAGTTAGTCACAGTTTTTCAAAGTTTTACTAATAATACATTAACTGGCAACTTGTAACAAAGTGAATGGTTATATTGCTTGTCAGTCACAATTTTAAATGTCAGTAGAAGTAAGAAAGCTTATCATTTGCATATTGCATATTTTGGGTTAGTTAAAGCTTATTACAAAAAAAAAACAACTTTGATACAAGGCATAGATATTTATTTTAGAACACATACCTTATATTGCATTGCTGTTCTTTATTGGATAACCAGTTTTACAACACTTTTATTAGCCTTTAAGTAATTCTCCCCTGAGTTTGGCAGTAATCTTGTAATTTAAAGGCTTTAGTGTTAAACCATAGGAGCAGTTTAAAGACAGGTCCTCATGAGAACTTTTCTCAAAGCTACATTGATGGAGTAGAATTGCAAAGAACAAAAATATTTCGACTTTGGCAATCTGGTCCCCAATACATCTTCTCTTCCCTGCAGAAAAGATCATAACATTGTTTGTGAGATCCTTGTCTAGGGAGCCCTTTTCATCCAGGAAGCGCAAGGGGTCAAAGATATGTGGATCCTTCCACTTCAAGGGGTCGTGATTGACGGACCACTGATTGATGAAGACCACCGTGTCTTTGGGGATGTGGAGACCTTCGATGGTGACGTCTGAGGTTGTGGAGTGGGGGATGGTGATGGGGACAAAGCTAGTGAAGCGCATGGTTTCGTAGATGAATGCATCCAGGTAGGCCAGGCTGATTCTGTCCTCAACAGATGGCAGCCTTTTTCTCCCCACCACTTTGTCAAGGAGCTCATGGAGTTTGGTTTGTATCTCAGGGTGTTTAGCCAGCAGAAGGAGAATCCAATGAATAGCGGTGGAGACGGTATCCTGGCCTGCACCAATCAGATCTGACACCGTGCTCTCTGTGTGGCCTTTGGTGAGGCCATTGTCACTGTCAGCCTTGTCAATCACGCCAATAATGGCATCACTCATATCCCTCGTTACCTCTGGATCAAATGTCTCTCTGTGCTCCTCCACCTTGTTATGGACAAACCCAAAGAACTCTTGATTCAGGTCTTTGAAGTTCTTGAACATGCTGCGGACTGGATTAGGGAAAGACTGAAGCCATGGCATTACATCCACCAAGCTGCCAGCCCCTACTGTCTCTCCAAACTTATCTAACTTCTGTAACAATGCTTTAAACTCAACATCATCATGTCCATAACGTTTTCCAAAGCACAAGGCACAGATCACATTCGCTGCAGCTACTGTCAGCTCATGAGCGGGGTTGAAATACTGGCCCTGAGCACTGAGTTTGAGGAAAATCTCAACTAGCTCTGTGGCTTCAGCCACAATTTGCTGCTCAAAGGCTTTTTTGGTCTGGCTGTTGGCAGATGAGAATGCTCTGATCGTTGATTGAGCAATTTTCCTGTGCATCTTCCACTGTTTGCTGTAATTAGTGAAAGTCATACTTTTCCCCCCTGAGACAGCCTGAAAAGAGGCAAAGTTTGGTCTGCCTGCAAACTCTGTGCTGTGCTGTATGAGAGCCTCACGTATCGCCCTGTCTCCATTCAGAACCACAACGTTGCTGCAGCCCAGCCGTATCTGATACACATTGCCGTATTTTTTGGCTAGCTTGGCAAAGGTGATGTGAGGCATCTGGCCCAGCTGCATGGCGTTGCCGACCACGGGCCAGGCGAAGGGTCCCGGTAGTCTTCTCTTGAGCCTGAGGTTCCTGACCCACAGACAGGCTTCCAGACAGAAGAGGAAAACAAAGGAGGCGACCAGAGCAGGCTGGACCTGTCCACTCCATTCCCTGATGAAGCTGCTGCCCTTCACACCAAACTCTGCGTCGATTTGAGCCATTGTGTTATCCTGTAGTTTGTCTATCATCCAATAAAAAAGGCAATTTTCACTAAAAACAGGAGAAAGTTTCAAGGGATCTTTCTTTGTGCAGTCTTACATACATTAAAATACTAATTATTTTTGATTTCTCAACCTATATCATAATCACACTGATAAAAAAGCCAAAATAAAAGAACTCTAAGCAGCACTCACATTTTGTTTCACCACTCCACCACAGAAGCTAGTGAGAAGGACTAGATCAGGTTCAAGCCTTAATACTTCGCTTATATGTATCTCTATTGTGGGAGGGGTCAGCGACGTTTTTTTTATTATCTCTCCCCTCCCATTTTGACCACAGCCTGCAGTCCTTACTTCTCCCACTCAGGCCTCCTTCCTACCCTTGTAGGATGACAGAAAAGGAGAGCACCTACTCACTGTAATAGGCCCTGTTGCCAAAATCTACATATTTAAAGTTTTATTGCCCAAGGATATAACAGAGATTACTATGACACCTTTAAAAGATAATCAACTCTACACAACATGTGTGCCCTGATATGTATTTTCATAAAATAAAGTTGTTAATGTTGTTAAAGTTGTTAATGTTTGAAAATTAAGCACTTTAGTAATGTGATGGAATGGATGGAAGTGGTAGCATATACAGTAGTGTAAGTAATGGACAATAAGCTGGAGTTGATTGTTTTTTCCAATGGAGTTTCCTATGGACTTTCCGTGGCCATTTTTAAACATGATTTGGTTTCTGTTATTTACAGCCAAGCTGTTAATTATAACCATACTGGGAAAAGGGCTCTGGGGTATTATCATGAAAGCTGAGAGCTTCAGATTCAAACTCTGAACAGATACAAACAGCACAATTAATTATGCTCCATAAAACGTTCATACAAGTTATTGTTGGCATGCAGTAATAGCCCTTTAAACAAAGGTCACTGAGATAATGTAGCTGTTACATTGTGTGGCTGCATCAAAATACTTTTATAGAGAAATCAGTGTAGCTATAAATCTGCTTATGTGGGTGCTTGTGCAACAAAAGGAGGAACTTAAAACAACATCAGCTTTGGTTTTAGTAATGTTCAGCCACAAGTCAAGTATTTCAGAGGTTTCTGTTTTTGTAACAATGAGCAATGAAAGACATCTAAACTGTGGTGGCGCCTAATATCACATTGTTGGCACATATCTGCCAGCGCCAACACTAGCTAAGAAACGCTTTGAGACTTAGAAAGTAGTTCATAGTCACACCTTGCTCAGCAGGTTTAAAGGAGTATTGTGAGATTTTGCCTGTTTAGCCTAACTCTAAAAGCTAAGTGAAAATTAAACAGGACACATTGAGCATTAACAATTCACTTTATTAATTTCAGATATAGCTTATTGTTCCATCATATAAAGCCAACACATTGATAAAATATCCTCTATGAGGAATGCTTAAACATTCGAGGCAGAGAAACACATCCCTTGGGCATTGTAATATCTATAATTCCTGAATGCAGAGGCTTAAAGAGAGTGCTGTGACCATGTGATCCATGTAGCTTTGAAAAAGTGACTTTGTAAACAAACATGTTTTTGAGAATGCCCCAGGAGTGAAAGTTTTTTTTTGTACTGGTGAGATTTGTGTGTTTGGCACGAGGTCGCTGCAGTGCTTGTACAGTAAAACTGAACCCTTGTTGCATAAAGTTTGTGAAGGGTTCATGGTTCATGGCAATGTCTCTTCTTCATCCTGAAGACTTCCTCCTTCACAAACATGCCAGCCTTTTTCCTCCACTTTGATCAGCATTCTTTGTTTAATGTGTTCATATGCTTTGAGTACAGTAGATAGTGAAATACCTTAAACATCATTACATTTATTGTCATACCTGAAATATGAAATTATAAAAAACAAATTGTAACTGCTTTACGTGGCAAAGGTTAAATATAATCTTACATATTACAAATGAGAACAAGAAGTCATCAAGTGACTTTATAACATTCACAAGCATTTTGAATACAATTATATTAGTTTAAATTGACATTTAAGGGATGTAGCTATGTCTTGCATACACACTATACATGTACATGCGCAATAGTGGATGTAAAACAAGCTCACGATTCAGAATTATATACAACATCTGATCAAGTATAGAGTATTTTGTAAAGCAGAAATGTAATACATTTTCATTGATTTCAACAGTCCACAGCCTTGAATTCTACCTGTAGCTAGTATTGCATCTTTGACATCATATTCTCAGCCCTGCACCAACAATAATTCAAATATGACTGTGTTAAGATACCCATTAAATATTATTAAATATGAAAATCATACAACAGTAGGATTTAGTGCAGGCATGTTGATACTCACTGTTAAATGTCATTGGTGGAAAAGTGTTTGCTGGCCTTGAGTCACAGTATTGGGACATGCTGTTCATGCTGGGGAAACTAAGCCCAGCAGCTTTCCCCTGAGCTTGGCACTGACAGAGAATTGGAGGGGCTTCAGCGCGAGCCCGTACGAGCAGTCAAGAGTGAGAGGCACAGATGGGTTGCTTTCAAAGCTGCACTGGTGCAGCAGGACAGCTATGAATAAAAACACTTCCACCTTGGCGATCTGTTCGCCGATGCAGCGTCTTTTACCCGTGGAAAAAATCATCACGCCGTTGGTTATGTCCTTAATGAGGGCCCCAGTTTCATCAAGGAAGCGTGCAGGGTCAAAAATGTGAGGGTCCTTCCACTTCAGGGGGTCATGGTTGACGGACCACTGATTGATAAAGACAACCGTGTCTTTGGGGATGTGGAAACCCTCGATAGTGACGTCTGAGGTTGTGGAGTGTGGGATGGTGAGGGGGACGAAGCTGGTGAAGCGCATGGTCTCGTAGATGAAGGCGTCCAGGTAGGCCAGGCTGCCTCTGTCCTCAATTGATGGCAGTCTGTCTGGGCCTACTACTTTGTCTATGAGCTCCTGCAGTTTGGATTGCATTTCTGGGTATTTGACCAGGAGCAGGAGGATCCACTGCATGGTAGTTGACACAGTGTCTTGACCTGCTCCAATCAGATCTGTCACTGTTGCTTCAACAAACTCTTTGGTCAGTCCGCTGTCCTGTCTGTGCTCAATCACATTGATGATGGCATCACTCATGTCTCTGGTCACATTTGGGTTATAGGACTCTCTGTGCTGCGTCACTTTGTCTTTCACGAAGGCGAAAAACTCCTCGTTGAGGTTTTTAAAGTTTTCATAGACACTGCGGACTGGATTAGGGAAGGACTGAAGCCAGGGCATGACATCTACCAAGCTACCCGCCCCCACGGTCTCCCCAAACTTGTCCAACTTTTTTAATAAGGTCCTGAACTCCAGGTCGTCATGTCCGTATCGCTTGCCAAAGCAGAGAGCGCACATGGTATTAGCAGCAGCTACTGTAAATTCATGAGCCGGGTCAACATACCGTCCATCAGTGCTGTGGCGCAAAAATGCCTGCACCAACTCCATGGCCTCGGCTGTAACATGTTGCTCAAAGGCTTTTTTGGTCTGACAGTTTGCAGAGGAAAAGGCTCTGAGGCTGGACTGGGCTATTTTCCTGTGCGCTTTCCACTGTTTGCCATAATTAGTAAATGTCACACTTCTGCCTCCAGAGATCATCTGAAAAGAGGCAAATTTTGGTCTGCCTGCAAACTCTGTGCTGTGCTGTATGAGAGCCTCACGTATCGCCCTGTCTCCATTCAGAACCACAACGTCGCTGCAGCCCAGCCGTATCTGGTACACATTGCCGTATTTTTTGGCTAGCTTGGCAAAGGTGATGTGAGGCATCTGGCCCAGCTGCATGGCGTTGCCGACCACGGGCCAGGCGAAGGGTCCCGGCAGTCTTCTCTTGAGCCTGAGGTTCCTGACCCACAGACAGGCTTCCAGACAGAAGAGGAAAACAAAGGAGGCGACCAGAGCAGGCTGGACCTGTCCACTCCATTCCCTGATGATGCTGCTGCCCTTCACACCAAACTCTGTGTCCAGTGCCATTGTGACTAATTTTCTGCACACTTGTTCCTCAAAAAAAATAAAAAAATCTTTTCACCAAAGTCTGATCAGTTGTATGTTTTCAAGAAACAAATCAATATATCCATATCAGATGAGAAAAAAATATTTAAGGTATCAATGTCAATCAAATACTTTATAATAAGTCATAGTGGTAAGAAAAAAATAACTGATAAAAAGAAGTGAGTTAAGGTGATTTATTTTTTTTTGTCTTTAGTCAGTCTTTTCATGAAGATTTAAAGCTTAAGTGCCTGCTTTATGCTCCACTCCAGCGTCTTATATGTTTTGCAGTTGGTGGGCAGGGCTCAGGGTAACTTCCATACTCCTCCCATTGTGGTAGTCCTGCAGACCCCGCTCTCTCATCTCTCTGTTGTCACTCGCTGTCGGAGGCGCGCGCTTCTGAGCGTCGAGGGACACCGTGAGCGTGCAGCGTGGACGACCGCCGTCCACTGCAGAGAAAAAAAAGTCAGCAACTAGTGACCGATTCAATAGGAAACGTGTCGAGCCAATTTGTTTTACTAATTGGAGGACTGGCAGAGTTTGCACGTTTCAAAGTGTATCGTTCTAACATGATTTATTCTCTGGCTGCACAGCACTCAGCGGGCGCAAAAAACTGTTTGCATACGGGTTGTCTAACACTTGAGTGAGTTGATAGTAATTACATTTATACAAAATCTGTTTTAAAAGCGTAATTATATTTTCAGTTACGTGACTTTTCCTTTCCTTTTAGCCTGACTTTTGGTCTGCTTAAAAACTTAGTTTGCATGCATATCCACCAGATGGAATCTATATGCAGCATAACGTGTCTTTAATGTTTAGTCTATAGTGATCAATTCAGTGATTTCAAAAGTGTATGTTGTCATTTTATTGTTGTTTTTGTCCGCAGATTCTGTGTTAGTTTGTCATAAAATGTCATTCCAAAAGAAAAAGTTGAGAGAAGGTGACGCACCACAGCCCGACTCCAACGAGTCTCTGCCGACCGCATTTATATTGGATTTTAACGTTTTACTTGATTTCTATAACTTTATCGCAAAAACAGATTAAAAACAGTTAACAGGGAAGACAATAAACAGTATGCCCACTATGAAATGTCACACTTGCAGTTTGTACATTAAAAAATAAAAATCACACCTCAGATACAGTATAATAGCAAATTCCAAAATATCACATAGGCTACATACATATCAAGATCAATATGGGCTCGATGATCCCTATTGAAATATTACAGTCATTTATTGGATTTTTCTTTATTTTAATTAGACCGATTTTTCACATTACAGTAAAGGCATCTGACAGTGGCAGAATAATTTCACTGAAATCACATCACAAACAATAACGCAGTGTGGACATGAAATATTTATACTTGAATTTTCTTCAACGTCTTGTTTTTTTCCAAACACATGAACTGCAGTTTTGTATTACACGCTAGGTTGCATCATACCACAACAAACTTTAGGTGCCCCCCCCCCCCACCCAACAGTGATTCTCCTTTCAAGCTACAGTCCCCAAAATATGGGGAAATCACATTAAACTGAGGACAAAAAAGGTAAATCTGAGGCCAAATCTTGGTCATATTTAATTTCTTTGCCTCAGGTAATAAATCACAAGCTCTGTGTTGTTATAGTTGCACAATCACATTAGGTAAATAGTTTTTTTTTCTGTCAGATAGATAGATAGATAGATAGATAGATAGATAGATAGATAGATAGATAAAAAGATAGATAGAAGCAAATATGGCATTCGTTAAAAAATCTTTGTTCTGTTGATTCTGTTAAATGTACAGTTCAAAGTGATGTGAATTCCCATGGCAAAACATTTTCTCTCTCTTTGCAGTAGGCAAAATTTGTTTCTTGTTTTCCCACCAACTGTGAAGTTTATTTTTGCAGGGAGGTAATGGCCTTAATTGAAGGTACTCAAACATTTCCGTAGCAAGGCGCTAAGTCAGAGGGAAAGAGACTTCACTACCACACAAGCACAGTCAGTCAATATCAGCAGGAAAGGGGGAGGATGGGTGAGGAATGGGGGCAGAAAATGATATCTAATTAACGTTTCAAAAATGTGTTTTACAACAATTATTGATACCGAGTTATGGGTCCAATTTATTGACCCATTGTTAAAACAAATTGTAAAGACAAGGACGCAGGAGAACGTATTACTGTATATGCAGCATTAGTCAAATAGAACATAAAACATGCGCTAATTCACCTTAAAGTTGAACTGCTTCTGTAACATCGGATGTTTTACAACCCTCAACATTTCACTGCTTCACTAGATATAACAGAAAACTTCTGCAAGTTACAATTTCACAATCCGACCAGATACACTCCCAAACTGTTATGTCTGATTTCATTAACTGATAAATAACAGATCTTATAGGCACAGCATGCCCAAATCGTCAAAACAAACAGGTAAACAATAAAAGTAACTTAAGTATATCTACATTATGTGTTATGTGTCATTCTTTCACAATAATGGTCCTTAAACAGCCTTTACAGATGTCGAGAGTCTTGCTGGTTCAGAACTCTGCCTGAGAGCTGTTTGTCTTGAGAAATGCGGTGTGGCTCAGCACCAAAGCCTCCAGAACGATTCCTCGGTTAACCAGAGACATAGCAATGTCTTCGAATACACTGCCTGCACTGGGGACGACTGTTTCTTCTCTCCTCTATTCCTATAGGGGGAATCCCCCCCCCCTCCCCTCCACCACCACTACCTCCTTCTCCTCGCCTGAGTCTGCTCCTCATACACATGTGGCCACTCGCATCCCCATCACGCTAATTAGAGCCAGGTTTGTGGCTAAGGAAGGGGTGGTTGGTTGGCGGGAGGGAGGGGTTGTAGTTTGTGTGTATGTGCATGGGAGGGGTGGAGGCTCGGGTTGTGTGTGTGTGTGTGTGTGTGTGTGTGTGGGTGAGAGGGTGGGGGGTGTCGTGTGTGCGTTTTGCGTGTGGCTGCTGTGTTTGCCCGTGATTACCCCTTGTAACCTGGCTGTGAAAGGTTGGCCCTGACCCTGTGTTGACTCTGGCTGAGAGGGGGAGTAGTCGGAGGGGGTTTGGGGCTGGGGAGTGGAGGCGGGGAAGGTCTATAGGCCGCTGCATGTCATGTGCTGGCGGGTGGGCACTCGCTGTGTGGAGACGGGGCCAATAGCAGACCAGGCTGTCCCGGCTCTGGAGCTAATCATTGTTTACTAGTCTCATTTCCACTTCTCAGTGAGCTACTGTCACGCACAGCACCAACAGAGAGGAAGGAAGGGGAGCAAGGAGAGGAAAGCCAGGGGTCCAACAGGCAGTTGGGGAGCTGGTGGGACTTGGGAAAGGGAAGAGTAGAGAGAATGCAGTAATTAAAGTGAAGATTTATTTTTTTCTTGAGTGAACAAAGGTAAGCCAAGACTGAAAAAGCTGCAGCCAAAAACAACCTGACAAACCAGTAAACAGACCAATAAAAACATCCTCTGGGCCAAAGCCACCTCAGGCAGCCAGGACGTAACCACCGGACATTGCTAGTTAGGGATGGTGATGTTTCAAATGAGAACATTTTCGCTTGCCAGACCACAATATGAGGAAAGAGAGATACTTGGAAAAATGGTCACTGTCTGACATGATTGTTGTTTGTTTGTAGCAAGCCTGAGAAAAGACATGCAAAGGCAAAATTCACTTCAGTGGGGTGATACCAAACGGACTGGTGGTTAAAGTGCTATAAGTATTTTTTCACATACGGTGTATACAAAAAAAAAGAAAAAAGATCCATTTCAACCCTGTGCTGTTGAGTTCAACTCTTAGAGGTCATTTTTTTTCACATGGTGTTATCATGTTAAAAAGTGAAAAGGAGACAAATTAGTTTACCACAAACATAGCTCTGAATGTTAATGTTGTTCCGTATCCTCTGGGTGTGCGAATAAGCCATAGCAACTCTATAACGTGATAATATGTCAATGTTGTCTTTACAACTTGTTGCGCTACTTGTCAAAAGTGTCTATTAATGCAGGTTTACTAGTGTTTTTCTTTTTTTAATTCAAAGCACTGCTGTGAAATGTTAGACTGGATAAACCCAGCCCGATCTGCCGACGATTTTATTTTGCCCTGCAGCTCAGGCTGGAAACCTGTATGTTTATCTATCCTGCTTCCTTTACAATTTTGCGGGGACCGGGACCAATCACAAACTGGCTTATCCACCTGGCGCGCTATTGGCAGGTTTAACACGATGACGATAGAGAAGCGACCAAGCAGCTTCTTGTTTACATTCGGCCACCGAAGCGCAGCAACCCGTTGATGCCGTTGTCGCTGCTACGTCACCCGGATCGTTGGTCTGATTGGTTGACGGACTATCCAATTGCGTACAGAGTCATTTGAACTATGGCCGTTGATCACGACTCTTGTGCAGTAGAGACTAATGTTCAATCTTAAAAGATTGAGCTTGGTCTGGTGATAGCCAGACTACTGGAATGTGCCTGTTTTACAAATGTTTTAACGATAATCCAAAAGTAGAACACTGATGATTTCATCCACCAACAAAATGGTTGTGAAAGTGAAAATATTGCACTTAGGTTAAAAAACTTCCTTTTTGAAAATGTCTAAATCCATGCTCAGACTGATTTGTGGTCCAAATGTGTGTTGTATATTGTAAAAAAATGACAAAGTATTTGTACACTATGACCACTCTGCATGTATTGCATTACATATACATTTCACCACACAGCACAATGAACCTCAGGCACACAAAACAAGATTGAGTAATTGAGAATTCCATTCCTTGTTTGTGAACTTGTCAAAACCTCCATGTCTTCACTCGTCTGACAGGCTGTTTCACAATGGCCCAGACAACCTGATGTCAGATGGGGTGAATTACAGTATCACAGCAGGTCCAGTGTCCTGTGCTGATTTAGATTTGGGGTAAAAGAAAGAAAATACCATCCCAAGCAATCTAGTTATCTCTGATAGCTCCGTTGTGTTAGACCTGCTGTGGCCAAAGATGTGTTGCTGTAGGCGATATCAAACAGCCCACATAAAAGAGGAGAGCACTACTTTTGGAAAATGTTTTCCTGGAATGATTTAAGGTCTTTGGTTAAACCATGAAGACATGCATTTAGAACCTTCCCAAAAGTATGGGTTTTAACCTTAGTACAATGTTTTCTTACACATACTGCACTTTCATGTGGCATTGTAGTTGAATAAAGCAACGACACATTCAAGGTTAGGGGTTTGATTCAGTCCAGTGACCACCCACACTACACATTTTTCACACTTCTATCATCCAGGGTTCCAGACATTTAGCAATTTGAATATGAAATGTTCTTTCAAAGTGGCACACAGTCATTTCTTTCAAGATCCTGAGGAATGAAAGTTGTCCTTAGATGCACTTATACCCAGATCAGCTTGAAATTATAGTTTAAATTTCTGCATACATATAAAAACAAGGATATTAAACTAGCAATAAAGGGACTAAGGAAAGACAGTTACATCATCAAAGCTCAGGAAGGTCACCCTGTAGGAAACTGCAGACAAATTTATTATTGTTAATATAGTAACTTATTAGGATGTTTTTCTCTTTTCCCACACTCCTCCTGGACTCCTCTTCACTGTGTGCAGGCTGCATGATAGATCTTCACTTAATGTGGCACCCAGGACAGGAGCCATGTATTATGTACAGTTTAGAGATATTTGTTTCTAATCCCATAGAGTTTTTGCGTGCTATGGGAGCAGAGCAGGGATGAGCTTGCGTGCCATGCTGGGCTGGCGTGCACGGAGCTCGGTCACTGAACTCCGGCTTCCCCAGGGAGCGGGGGCGGCGGGGGAGGAGGAGGTGGTGTGGGGCTGCAGAGAGATTAAAATGAGACGAGGGAGAAAGCACAAGTAGAAATGGCTTCCAGATGACCCCGACTCTGTGAGCTCATCATAGAATCGGTAGGACACAGTTCATTACGCATTACCCACCTCCTGCCTGATGAATTAGCTTATTAATTAAATACTTTAAAGGAAAGTGCCACAGTGGCAATATTATAAGAAGTGAGGATAGCCTACATAAATATTTTAAAGAGCAAAAAAAGATGTTATTTGGTCAACTTGCTGGCCGCACAGGTCTCTGAATGTTATTACATTACAATCCAGAACAGCATTAAATGAATACAGTAATCTATCATGAGGAGACAATTTTAAACTGACATTTTAGTAAAGCTAAATCTGAATATTATTCTGAAACTTTCTTCTGACATGCCACTCAAAGAATTACTTTGAACTTTTATTGTCTTCTCTGTTTTGCAGCTCAGCCATCCATGTAACTTTGTAAAAAGATGTGGGTTGTGTCTCATGACATTCTGTATTTTATGCCTTTTTTATTCAAAGTATATCTTGTTTTTGGGAAAAGAAAAAAATTTTTTTAATTTTTTTTGGAAAACATTTTGAAACGACAGCTTTGGTGTAGGGTTTTATCACCATGTCGCCAGCAAATGATTGCAGTGTTTTCAAGGTGCATAAAGGCAAGAGAGTATAGAGACCTCATCAGCTATTCTTTAATTATTAGTGGATAATTTAATACTTTTTGACCTAAAATTTAGGAATTCAACCTTTTGTAATACGCCACTTTGCAGCCTATGCTGTTAAAATTGATACTAAGATTATAGGCCCAGGTGGCTCCTTTTTGTAAAGGTCAGATTATTACATCCATGATATACAACCTTTGCTGTTATGCATTATATTCTTTGCAGTGGAAAAAAATAGGGAAGATGGACAGCCTACCATTAAGAGTTTGACATGAACTTTACGCTCTGAGTCATCAGAATGCACTCAGGTCTCCATAGTGGTTATGCAAAAAAAACTCACAGAAGAAGCCCTAACTTGTGTTTAATACGCACGTATCCATATTCATCCCATTTTAAGTGCCATCTTCGTATGAGACATGGCAGAAGTACATTTCATGAACAACCCTTTTTTTTTAAGACTCCTTTTTGGGCTTTTCCACCTTTATTTGACAGGCCAGCTAGGTGAGAAAGGGGGAAGACATGCAGGAAATCGTCACAGGTCGGATTTGAACCCTGGACCTCTGCGTCGAGGCATAAACCTCTCAGTATATGTGCGCCTGCTCTACCCACTGATCCAACCCAGCCGCATAAACTAACCTTTTTGCAATTAAATGTTCATAGTAGCTTGTCAAGAGTTATTTCAACAGAAACAAAAGATAATGTAAAACATACAATATGTAAGTCAGTTTCTCCCGGTTAGGATTCCTTCAGTGTATATCATTCATGAGGTTTTTACCTGGAGCCGAATAATGCGCAGGGGTCTCTCCAAACAGACTCGGTGATTTAAACCGGTAAAAACACTAAATACAGCAGTTTCACTTTAAAAATCTGTGTTTCTCCGATGCTTTTTGGCTCGTCGATGGAGGGGCTGCTGCTAACTTTTACTCACCTTCTTTTCTTTGATAACTTAAGATCCAGACGTTCAGGAGGTTTTTACCAGCAGCCGAATTATGCACAGAGGTCTCCTACTTTCCAAAACAAATGGACCCTGTAAAAACCGTGAATATAGCAGTTTCACAATAAAAATCATTGTTTCTCCTACGCTGTTCGGCACGTCTATAACTTAGACGTCCTTCATCCTGTTAAAATATATATAATATATGTTAGAAGTGACCAAGATCTAAAAAAAAGTGCGTCGTAAAAATGTGGCTTAAAACTGGATAAAAAGTCAATTTAGAAAAGCGTCTGACAGACAACCACAACGCTTGATGCATGCGCAAAGGAGCTAAGACGCCATTGACAGTGAAGGCGACCAAATGACACGGACCGTATCCTTGATTAAAATGACAGATTTCTCTGGGTTTAAACATTTTTGGAAGCCAAGAAGTGTTGTAAGAACACAACTCAACAAAATATATAATAAAGGTCTAGTCGTTTGTCGACATTTTAAATGCGGAAAAGCTATATATTATACCTTTAACTGGCACAGCAAAGGGCAGTACTTTCTAAGTGTTCATACGTTTTGAGAGACAGTACAGTTACCTAAGATGTGGACGACGCGGACAGACGAGGTAAAAGTAGCCAGATGGCAGCAGAAAGATTGAGATTCCAGGCTTGCTGTGCGGTTATTATGTGTACAGCACTCTATGTGATCAAGATTTGCCTGGTTGCAAGGCTAAACTTAAACATTTGGAAGTTACTGGGTTTATTGTTCCCGATCTTTTACAGTCTTTCTGGGACATAGTACTCAAAGTGATTTCCCAGAGACAAGGCTACTGACTTGCTCGGCACTCTCCTTAACTTCTTTCTTGCTGTCATTAGTCAATATCCGGCATTGTTTGAAATGTGCAATGTTGTAGCAGGTCACTTTAACTGTATCCATAGTATATAAAATATATATTTTCATTCCATGTTGTCTATTGTAGATCCTGCACTTCCACTTTGCATAGACTATAAGATTGCCAGAGTGATTCCATTATATAAGAAAGGGAGTAAACTAGACCCTGGTAATTATAGACCTGTCTCAATTCTAGGTTGTCTGTCAAAGATAATTGAAAGGATCATATTTGAACAGATTGATAATTACTTAAAATCACAAAACCTACTTTATGAGTTCCAGTCTGGCTTTCGTAAATCACACTCTACGGATTCCTTCATTTAGGGAAAACTGAATCTATATTGTTTGGAACAAAGATAAAGTTAAAGAAAGCCTCAGGTTTTAAGGTCCTAGCTGGAGATGTAATTACTGCCAAGGAATCAATCAGTTACCTTGGATGTATGTTAGATTGTAACTTATCTGGAGTACGTCAGGCCCAAAAGGTAATCACCAAAGTAAATCAGAGAGTCCATTTTTTGGCCAGAATATCAAAGTTTTTGGATGAAAAAAAGCTAATTCTGGCAGGAGCTTTAATTCAGCCTTATTTTGATTATGCGCATGGCTCATGGTACAATGGTGTCACAGGGAACCTGAAACATAGGCTTCAGATGTCTCAAAATAAATTAATAAGGCTTATTTTAGACCTTCCCATAAGAACTCATCTGGAATCTTCCCACTTTGAAAGGGTGGGATGGTTAAAAGTTGAGGATCAAGTGTTTCAGATGCAGCTGGGTATGGTACATAAAATTGTTTATGGAGATGTTCTCAAATATTTTAGAAATTATTTTAAAGGTACAATATGTAACATTTCTGCTTTAAAATGTCTAAAAATGACCATACCTATGTTATATATTTTTATGAGTTGTGTTCTTACACTATCCCAAATGTTTCCACCAAATGTCAAACCCAGAGAAATCTGTTATTTTATTTTCAGACACGGCACGTTTCCTTTAGTCGCCCGTCAGTGGCGTCATATAACCTTTCACCCTCCAGTTACTCTAACTTCCGTCAGAACACTGGCACCAAGATGATACGTTCAGGAGTAATTGTAAATCATGCAATGTCACAGAAAAAAAATACTTGTAACCGTAATACTGCTTTTTTTTGGCCATAAAGCATCATTTTGTGATTAATTACATCCCACTTTTTATCACAGTAATACAACAGATACCTGATTTATTTTGAAAGTTCAATATCGACAAGTAGCTAACATTGATGCTAATGCTTTGTGGGTAACATTATGAGGTTACAACATCATTCAACACGCTTTAGTATGACTGTTTCGACCACAGTTAACAGGACTGGGCCAAGCCACGAATAACTTCACTAGCAACGTTAACTGTATAGATAGACGATTAATCTAATGCTAATTTAGCCAGCTAGAACACCCCGGTCTGTCTGCCTCACTCCCCCGGCGCAGAGAGACTCAGTCGGGGATGACAGCTGACAACAGCCCCGGGACATAAAGCTAGCTAGCTATCGTTAGCCCCCAGTCAGCTATCAGCCAGCTACTTTTATTACAGCAACCCCCCGGCCAGAACTTATCTCCAGTGCCTGGTGCTTACGACGCTAACGGCAGTTTAATTAAACGTCGGGAAACTGACCATATCAGACCAGGCACCGAGTCACAACAGCGGCCATCCATAGAGTTAGCTACATCTCCCGCGCGCTACCGGTTGTATGTGCTGAAAATCTCCCTCCGCCGAATTTCTCCCCTCTTCGCGTTAAGCTGTCTTTACGGTTAGCTAAATTAACCCGACAAAAGGTGAGTTAAGCACCAAAACGAAAAGTTAAGATTACTGAAAAGTGAAGGGGAGATAATTCCGGGCAGCTGGGAGATGTTCTGCTGCTGCACAACCGGCATCGAACGTCCTGGCTCGCTGTCGCGGAGATTCCCCCGACAATCCCCACCCACACCCGTCTCTCAGCCTCGTTTAGTAGCTAGCTAGCGTTACAACAAACCCCGTCCGCCCCGGTGTTGAAACGATCCAAAAGGTGACACTGATATGTGAAATATGTTGTGTTTTAGCTGCTGGCTACTGTTAGCTTGCTGGCTCACGAGCTAACTGGTCAGCTACAAATAAAAATCTAATCAAGAAAAACGTAATTATGTTGGGGAAACTGCAGCTATTTTATTAGAATGAATAAACGTAACGTGAATAAACTTGAACGGGTAAACTCGTCCGTGAACTGATGCATTCTAACTGGCAGCGAAGGTGTTTAACACTTAAAACTCCCATAATTCCACGCAACTTCCCAACGTCATCAAAAGTCCAGTTTTACCGTCCATTGTTTTGGTTGAGAGACCCCTAGTGGCAGAAAGTTACATATTGTACGTTTAATAGGGTAAACAAAGTTCACAGGTACTCCACTAGGGGTAGCTCAACAGATTTTGTACCCCCCAGATTTAACACTAATCTGGGCAAACAGTCCTTTCTTTATGCTGGAACTACCCTTTGGAACCGGTTACCTGGTACACTCAAGACAGTAAGAAGCATAGGCAGTTTTAAACAGGGTTTGAAAGTATGGCTTAGGTGCCAATCATAGTCATATAGTCACATATCATATCATAGTCTATTTTAATTATTATTTTTTCTGTATAATATGGATGAATTTGTTTAATGTATGATGAGTGATTGATATGTGATTTGCTGCCACTTGTCTTTTCCCCTGCCCTTATAGGGACCACAATGGAAATAAGTCTTTGGGCTTTATTGTGTCATCCCTGACTATTTATGTATTTTTAATGTATTTATATGTATTTTAATGTCTTATTATCAATCAAATAAGGTCTTGATAACTTGTTTGTTGTTTGTCTGTATGTACGATATGTTAGCCATTAATACAAACACTACATCAACAGCTGACACTACTTGTTGCTGCTGCACATGCACTCCTACTGGCATATTTAGTCATCTGCATTAAGGATTGTAGTCTATAGGAGCGATAGCATGACATCCTACATATTGTTTATCATTTTAGTATGAATTGTTATATCTTGTTATAAATGTTATGGTTTTATAATAAAGGGCTTATTTTAAAATTGATCTGGGAAATAACAGTTCCCCAGGTCAAGAATGAATGAGCTATTTCCATTACAACTGAGCTAGTCTACAGTATATGCTCGACATTCCACTTCCAGGATTGCTCCGGTGCCGCAGGAAATTCCGCCGGATGCATGTATTTTCCGTTTCCTTCCGCTCTCTTTGTGTTGGAATTTTAAACTCCAGTGGATTTATGAGGACTATGGTTAACTGCTCCTCTGATCTCTGCAGGGTAAATTGAGACAGCTAGCTAGACTATCTGTCCAATCTGAGTTTTCTCTCGCACATACTGTTTTTTTTACATCGACTCCGTGCTAGACTAAAGTGCTGATTATTCTGAGGCTCTGTATTTGTTCTATAAGTTGCATCCCAATAGCCAAAATTACACTATAAAAGTTACACGTTGCTTATCAGGGATTCTTATCACTCAAATGAAAACGGTTAAAGAAAGTTTTACGCAGTCTACCCCAGTTGATACCCTAGAAATCACATGGTCTATAGTGCAGGAAAATGAAGTAGTTTGTTCTTTGGGTATGACACAGGATGTTCCTGTTTCTTCTCCATACATTTTACTAACATACATATTTATGAGCTGTTTTGTGTCTGTCTCTCTTTGGGACGCTGCAGGTGGGGAGGCTGAGCTGGTCTGATTGAGGCTCAGACACAGGCACACTGAACATTATGTGCAGTATGGATACTACCAGCGGGTTGCTCTTCTCATTGTGTAATTGGGCGGATAATGTTCCGTGATTCCTTCTCTTTTGCACCTCCATATGTTACGCTTGAGCAGCTCGGTACATTTTAGTATCCTGAAAATTAACTGGGGTCAACGAGCGGTCGGGTAACCCCCCTTCACTGCTCCAATTCTGCAGATGAGCCGATGGTACACAGCAACAGCGGTACAGACACCTCAGAGGGCAGAGCTCATCCACTGTCCTAGGCTCACTGGTGTGCATACATCATTGCAATATAAGGGCAGAAAAATCCATACTGTAAATAATTATTGGCAGATGGGAAAGAAAGAAACTATATTAAGAATATAAGTAATCTGTGTTATAAAAAAAAACATAAATATACACAGACAAACTCAAAATCTGTGAAAGTCATTTTGTTCTGAACTAGGAACAAGCAGAGCTTAGGAGAGTGTAAATTTAGTGTGTGTGTGTGTGTGTGTGTGTTAGTCTGTACTACACGCCCCATTTGCACACCAACACAGCCCTGCGTATCTGGGATTGTAAATTGTGAAGCAATTACTGTGAAACAAGGTCTTTAAGACCAGGGAATTAACTTGAATTGCTTTAAATCATGACTACTGCCAAGTGCTTTCCAGTTTTGCCAGCTTTTTGTCATTTTTCTGCATTGTGCCGGTAGTTTTAAAATTACTTTGACTGTACAATTAATGCCATCTTCTTGACACTGTTGCAGCTCCTTTTGCTCAATTGACATTTCACTTGTCTCAAACCTTAAAGTGTTTTGTTTGACTCACCTGCTTCTATTTATCCACGCTCCTTCATTTGTGGATTGGTATAGATTCAGTGAGGGAAACTTTCAATGGTTGTCAACTCAGTTGAACTTTATTAGTTCAGTTGCAGTTCTCACATACTGAGGAGACTGACTCTCTTATATAAGCTGCAGACATTCAATACTCTCCTCGCTGCTGCTTGAGGAGCAGAGATCTCTCAAACAAGCCGCTGAAGTGTTTATACTTCTGTCCTCGAATACAGAGAGACGGATTACGGCTCTTAGAGCAAGCTGACGTAAAATAACAGTGTGAATCTTGGAGATGACACAACGTCTTGTCCCTTTTGATTTGATTGATTGATTGATTGATTTCTGGATCAAGACAATAAAACAGTAATCCAAAGAATGACATGCTAAAGTAAAATACTTATTTCCAGCACGAGCCTTGGTGTTACACACAGGAAACAATAGACAAGCAGACAAACTCAGACTAAAAAGACATAGGGGGGAAAAAGACATCACATAAAACAAAATAAATAAGAAATATAAAAACTATCCAATTTCTCAATAAATATTCACCTTTTTCCATAAAAGCTGCTTGACCTGTCTTTTAAAAATCCCTCATGATGATAGGAGTTTTGTAGCAGTAGGCAAACTATTCCATGCCTTGATACCAGTGTAAAAGAAATAATTTTTAATTGCATTAGCTCTAGGAACTATGCAGGAACGGATGCTGACCCTAGTATTATGACTATGCTGCGTGTGGACCATGGTTACATTAGAGCATAAATATTTGGGGGCATGACAATTAACAATGTTAAACATAAGGTTCAGCTTAAAGTTAATTAATTAAATAAACGTTAATCTTGATCGCTATAAATATGCGACTACTTTCGATTGAAAAAACCCCGACCTGAATCGGTCCTAGCAAACTGGAGTTGCTGCAGCTACCTCTACGAGCTTCCACTGAGCTAAAACTGCAGTTGTCGGGGCAGGTTTTAGAGTGCCTTTGTGCCTCTTAACAGACACCAAATGCAATTAAAATGTCTGTGCAACATGAACAGGGCCCTTACGTGACAAGATGTGTTTTCAACTCAGACCTTGTTTAAATTCACCTATGCTGTCTCTATCCTGCTGGTAGCTAGCTCGCCTTGCTAGCTGCTAGCTGTTAGCTAGTAAGTGTGTTCAGCCATACTTATTCTGTGATAATCATCATGCGACAGTTCCGTGTGTTTTTGTAGCTCATCAATTTTGTGTGTAATCGATTTGGTGTTGGTGAGTAGGAGGCTTGGCATTGTCAATCTGTGTGGTAGTTCACTTAGCCGCGCTAGCAGGCCCGACCGGGATCCTTGCTTCTGATTTCTCCCCGCCTTGGTCACCTCCCGCTCCCGAAAACAATCCAGTGAGTGCCCCGTGGTCTGGCTATGTCCTCCAGAGGACAGGTCATGCCTTCGCAACAAAAACTTGAAGTTTATTCCCCCTCAAAAATAGGTAATTGAGCACTGTAGTGGTTATGACCATATCAGTGACTATGTAACTACATGGAAACGGGCCAAATTATGTCTGTGGCTTGCAAGGATTGCTTCTCGGAGTGATCTGCACACTGTTAACCTTTTCCTGCTACACTGGGACTAGAGCTAGCCTTCTCTAACACTATCAGTGTGCAAGCCACAGACATCATTTGGCCTGTTTCCATGTAGTTACATAGTCACTGATATGGTCATAACCACTGAATTCTCCTTTAAAGGGTTGATAGAATGCTACCTTTGTCACGCCCCAACATTTACATACAAACCACTGATCTGAAGCCAGCTGGTCTTCTGAATCTAGGTCGCGCAGATCTCAGAAATGTTTTACATTGTTCATCTGCTATTTCATTACTAAATTCACTTCTGAGACTTTTTTATGCGAGAAATCAACTATGTAGAGCTCAAATATGGGCCATTTTACGAAAATTGATGTGTCGGACTTCACAAGCTCCACAGTCTGACATGACAGCCGGCGGGTGCCTGCCGGAGTCGCTGGCTTGCATCCTTCACAGACCCCGCTGTGAGCTGGCTGAAGCTCTATCAGGAGACTCACGGACAAGAGGCGTTAAATTTGCAATTAGCCATCAATTTTCGTAAAACGGCACATATTTCAGCTCTACATAGTTGATTTCTCGCATAAAAAAGTCTCAGAAGTGAATTTAGTAATGAAATACCAGACGAACAATGTATAAAATTGTGTGTGACGTGGTGTGCACGGAGCGGCACGGAGGGGAGGGGCTGTGTGTGTGTGTGTGTGTGTGTGTGTGTGTGTGTGTGTGTGTGTGTGTGTGTGTGTGTGTGCACTTCAACCAACCAATCAGTGTGCAGCTCATCTAAATATTCATGAGCAGACCATTCAAGGGAGAAATCCTCTCATTTCATCCAGGGCTTTTTCACAGGGTTGCATTACAGCCCATAGAACAGCACCCGGCCATTTTCAGCCCAACCAATGTTACATACCCTATTAGGAGACCTTAAGGAACAGTGTGAAATACCCTATATAATCATTCTATCACCCCTTTAAGTTGTTCTACTCTTAGATGTACAGATAGTAGACCAGCTCTTGTAAACTCCTCCCTACCAATATGAGTACATGGGGGTGCTTTTAACAGGTACAGAATAACATTGTTTTGCAGCACTCCAAAAAGGGATGTCATATTTGGCTTTTGGAGACAGATGGTCAAGGGTCAGAACTTCTCAATGTCAGAGAGCTGTAGAAAGGCAGAGAACAGCAAAGTGTGGCTCTAAAATGATTTATTTTATGACTTTGTCTGATCCCAGAACCTTTGTCTTCTTGTTGTTTTGCGTAGATGATAATTGAGAATATAAAACAACATTCTCTGATTAACAAGTAACACATTTATCCCAGATATTTTTAATTTTCTGCCTTCTTTTTGTTGTTGCTGCTTACTAGTTTGTTCACTTGAGCAACACAGCTACTCTACTCTATGAATTATAAAAGCGATCAAGAAGTAAACTGAAAAAAGCTGACATCATAACATATTCTTTTTTTATTTTTACCATATTAAGTGCCTCTTATAGAGAAATGAGGACTGACATCTGAATAATAAGTCTGGGATGCAAAAGACAACGCCAAGAACTCTGTTTACTTACTAAATGTAATTTCTGTAACATATCTTATAGCATCATTTCAAATTATCACTCATTTTCCAGGCTTAACTTCACTCTGATGTGTTCTCGAGTCCCAGCTGCACTGGAGTCCATCTCGCCCTCTCTGTCAGACTGCAGCGCACCCTGTGGCCCGGCCCATGTGGAAATAACCTGGAACCATTGACCTGTTCAGCTGTTTGGCTGAGACAAGCTGTACAGGCATGCATACTCATGCATATGTATTTATGCAGTGCAAGCAGACATAAGGATGCTTTCAAGCAGTCATCCACATAGACAAAGACACATGCTGTTTGTGTAAGGTCTGCCAGCATGATGAAAGCTCTTATATCATTGTACCTTCCCTTTCATGTATAATCAGCCTGAGGATCTCAGGGATTTCATGCTGGAGAAAAAAAAAATACATTTACAGTGATTGTATCTCGCCCAGGTACTTTGTTTAGGTATGGGATAGGTTCAAATGCTACACTCAGTGGATTTTGTCTATATAAGGCGTGTTCTTTTCGGAGCAACAGTCATTTATTGGGGAATGTAAACACATAGCTGTTAGCAGACTAATAGCCATTGTTCGAGGAGAGAATTTCTAAACTGACACGGTCAAAGAGTATCTACTGTCGATCATGTAGTGTGATATGGTAGTTCGGATTTCACACCAGCAAAAAGTGACACACTACGCATCATGTATGTAGCTTGCAAATGGATATATGTGCTCAATATTGAACTTGTTCTACCTCTCTGTCCTTGAGTGGAGTGGACAGAGTCCAAGGAGGTGGTAATTATCAGTAGAAAGTGTGAAGAGGTCCTTTGTCAGATTCCTGTTAATTTGCAGAACAGACCCCAAAAAGGTTCAATTAGCATGCAACAGTTGTTTTTTATGGCATTTTAAACAAGCCCTTTAGGCATAGATGGAGCGAGTGGTGCTCTGTCATTGTTTGGAAACAATTTCACAGACATGTGCAATGAAGACTGGTGTTGGCCCTGTGTTTCATATGGAATGATATGCCTTTTCCTCCCCATTCGATATGCTTTGGTAATTCATTGACATTATTATAGGAACCTTAGGGAGGAGCTGGATTTGGGGCAGATGTGAAGACTGAAGCCCATATTTTGTGAAAATACAGAGATGGCCAAATAAAGAGGTCCAGTTATTCTCATGTAGTAAAGTAACGTACATAACATACATTTTGTTTGTTGTAGGCCTACGGATAACATTCTGAATGACATCCTTTGAGACATGAGTCCCACCATCCCCAGGCTTCCCATAGAGGCAGACCCAGACACAAACAACCTTAAATTTTGACCTTCTTACCCTGTCCCCCTACATGCTTTGCTGCCCCCTTTTCTCCTTGTTGCACCCTCAACTTAAGGTGATACATCTCTAAATCCCACAGTTTCTGTAGGGGAAAGCGGGGGCTGCCTCAAAACCCAAATAACTTAAAAGAGAACAGTCTCGGAGGAGTCCCTCAAGCACAATGTATTCCATATGCTCACTCAGAAGCCAAGAGGCACCCTATACCTCACATCTGGCACAGACCACCTATGCTAGCTGACATATTCCTCCTCAGACCATCAGACTGGCTGCCTCTCAGTGGAAGGGAACTGGCCCCATCAATGATCTCCAGCTTCTCTGATGTTTGTATTTGTTTCCGAACTATAGACATCCAGGGGTAGCGGGTTTATCACGCTATGATCAGGAAAAATGGATACAATTAACTTTTCACTAACATTATCCCTTGCAAATTGGCATTGTATTTATTATTTATGTTATTTATGTATTCAGTGTTTTCCACATCACGTCAAAAGCAAGAGGTCTTTGAATCTCAGCCTTTTGCGTAGAGTTCGCATGATCTCCCTGTGTGAGTTTGCCTCCTCGTGTCCTTTGGTCTCCTCCCACAGTCTGAAGACACGCATCTGAGACGAACTTTACATTACATTATTACATGTCATTTAGCTGACACCAAAGCGATTTACAATTGCTATGTATGTCAGAGGTTGCACGCCTCTGGAGCAACTAGGGGTTAAGTGTCTTGCTCAGGGACACATTGGTTGATGTATTGCAGTGGGAATTGAACCCAGATCTCCCACACCAAAGGCATGTGTCATATCCACTGCGCCATCACCACCATCAACCATGAACTAATAATAAAGAACCTTACATTCTCTGAACAACTCTATTAGGGGCTTTAGAGCAGTTGAGAGAGTAGATTCCTACCTGTAGGTGTGAATGGTTGTTTATGTCTATCCATGGTAGTCTTATATTGGCAACCTGTCCACAATGTTTCCCGCTCTTTTGTTGCTCTAGCCTTCCAGCTGTGGATGGAAGAGTCTAGAAGAGTCCAAAATTGACACATTTCCTAAATGTAGATGTATAGTGCTGCATTATAGGGTTACAACATAGCTATGTAGCCTAGGCACGCAGCCGCCATACGCTGTAGCTGATGTGCGCCTCCTCAAAGATGTAGCTGCATGTCATGACTACAGAGGCTACAGAGATACCACAGAACTGTTTGCAGTAGAATTTAGAGTGGAGTACCTGCATACAGCCAAATAAATAGGCTTTTCCAGAGTTTTCCATAGTACTTTTGAGAGAATTGATGTGACGGATCCTTGTATTCTTTATGTTTGCTTTTCATTGAAGGTTAACTGAGGACATGGTGTGTGTGTGTGTGTGTGTGTGTGTGTGTGTGTGTGTGTGTGTGTGTGTGTGTGTGTGTGTGTATGTGTGTGTGTGTGCGTGCGTGCCAACAGACAGTGATTGTTTTTACCATGCAGACAGTGTGCCACTCTGAGGTACACTGAGGTTACCAGAGTTGTTTTGTAAAACTCTTCTAAAAGGTGAACAATCTGTCTTCCCTTTCACTTTTACACTCGACGAGGAGAAGGAGGGGATTGCTCCTCACTTTCTCCTCCCTTTTAGCTCCCTCGCTTTATTACCTCCGTCAGCCCTAATTTGGGTTGATGGGGTGGCTGTTGCATGACAAGACACATGTCTGGGCCCCTGCGTGAGAAGGCTGGCTGGCTCTTGCTGGGCTTGTTTTCTTTGCGTGACCATGTCCCTCCCTCTGTCACTCCTGGCACCTCCCGGTGAGCCCCCCTTCTGACCCTGTTCATGCCCTCGTTAGCTGGCATGTGGCTGGTTTATTTGCTTTGGCCAGCCGCCCGTGTGAAAGGCACATTTTGACCACGCTCAGGGAGGGGTTATGTTGGAGTGGAGCAATGGCAGAGGTGTTGGTGTGTGTGTGTGTGTGTGTGTGTGTGTGTGTGTGTGTGTGTGTGTGTGTGTGTGTGTGTGTGTGTGTGTGTGTGTGTGTGTGTGTGTGTGTGTGTGTGTGTGTGTGTGTGTGTGTGTGTGTGTGTGTGTGTGTGTGTGGAGACAATCTTAGTGAGGGGCGGTAGGATGAGCAGCTGAAAGAGATCTGTGCTATGCGTGTGTGGCTGGTATATGTGAGTGTGTGACATCCCTGCCTGGTCGAAGGGGAAATGTGCCACACTGTAACTGCTTTTGAGGAATGACATGCATAGGCAGGTCACTCAGAGTTCACCGTCCTGGTTGCGGTCCACAGAGAGTGAGAGAGAAAAGGGAACAGGAGGATCGTGGCAGTGTGTGGAGATTTCACTTGTTCCCACTGAAGTAATCTAACAAATTGCTCGTGCTAACATTCATGTCCCTGCACATTCTCTCTCCTGCCAAATTGCCTCTATTGTATTCTGAGTGGGTATACGAATACACATAGGAGCAATGGGACAGGACTAAAACGAATCTGCAAAATAGGGTTGTGCAAGGAGATTGCATTTAAAGCCTTCTCCCACACTTGCTGCTGAACCTGTGCAGATTCTTTGCAGTCCCACAGCACACAGGGCGAGTAGAACTTATGTGAAACTTTAACTTACTAACTAAGCTACTTAATCACATTAATACAAACACAGATACAAAAATGGTTCTAAATGAGTTCTGACATTGGGACGAGTCTTAAGTAGTAGCTTTACTAACTAATCTGAACATCTTCCAAAATTTCACTTCTATTTTAAAAAAACATTTTATTTTGTAGCTTGTACTGCAAAGCATACGAAGAAATGAACAAATGGAGGAATGGCAGTGTTAAATAGTTATCGCTCTGCATTCTGGTGCACATCCATTCAATAACTGGCTAACAAAAATTGTCCTGTGTGTGTGCTACTTTTTATGCAATTCTAATGGACAATAAAAGTCTGTATCTGTATCATGCATACTGTAGGCATTAGGCTATTTTAGATGTTGCAATAACTAACTAAATAAATAAAGACACAGAGAGCAGGAGAAAACAGCATGTACACACATGTCCTAATTCTGTGGATGTTGACTCAGTTGACTCTGGTTGTGTTGATTTTACTCTCCACAGTGTTTAGTGGACTATCATTAGATCAACACAACAGCATTATGAGATTGGACCAGAAGATTTATAGTTCATAGTGAAACAGAGGCATCTAATTTCACCTACTGTACATATGGAACGCTTGACACACAGACCTTTATTACACGTATGAGCATAGACAGAGAAGCAGGAAACTTCAGTTGACGTCACTTCCCGCTTATCCTCTAAGTCAGAGAAGAGACATGGTATACAGCAGCAAGATGAGGCCCATAAATCAAACAGGATGTTGGACAGCAGGATAACACAGCCCGACATGTCACAAGTATGTTCTAGATTAACCTCTGCCACCACTTCAGTCAATACCTCTGCTGGGATGGAATCACTTGGAGCTGTCTGGCTCTGGAAGCTGGAAGTCATGCTCTAGCTGTAAACACAGACACTAGTCTCTAACGAGGAGCTTTAGATCAGGGGAGTCCACAGAGTCACGCCGCTCTTTGGTCTCTTGGGTCCGTATAACTTATATTCCCGGCACAGAGTTGTGAAATTCTCACATGATGATTTTTTAAACATGTTATTACTGACCGACTGCTGCATCACAGGGGTAAAAAAAAGAAGAAAACCTGTCTTTCATTCCATGTATTTAACGGACACACAAAGCAGCACGTTAAGAAGATTTATTTGCCCCAAATGAACACTCATCATACCTAAATTGTGCGGTTTGTCCAATACCATTTTGTGAAAGAGCTGGACCACATATTGGGACAATACACAAATGACTTAGAAGAGCCACATCCTTATGTTCTGAGACTGCCATAAATGACAAACAAGAGACATAAAAAAATGAGCCATGGAGAAGATGAAAAAACAATCTTCTCCTGCTGCTCCAGGAAACAAACTTTTCTGGTGGTCCCTCACATTAAACTGACACTAACCCAAATGCAAACATAGAGTTACAAACAAGATTTGATTAGGATTGGCACGAGAGTGGATGCTTTCAGTATTGGTCTCCTCATGTGATCTTAGTTCATGTATTTGCACAGAGGAACCTATTCTCACACTTGTATCTGTAGAGGGAAGCACTATAGGGTGATTAAAGGCTCCCTACGGAGTGGGAAAGAGGAAACAGACAGTTTATCGTGCTGGGGCAACAGTGTAGCTTAACTGAAATCAGATCCCTGCAGGCTCTGCATGCTCATATATCATAGACACGCACATATGCGAATGTACACGTAGATTTGAGAATGAAAACACATACACACTCCACTCCTTTTGGGGTTGCCACAAGAAAGAAAACAGGATTTATTTTCCCCACAATAGTCTCATAATATAACTTTGAACTAACTTTTAAAATGTGATAACTTACTTAAAGCCTGTGTTAACTGATTTTTTTAGCCACTTTGGGGCAAGCGGAAACAAGCTGTAAAAACAACATGGACATAAGTTGATATGGTGAACTTTTTTACACATCTAGCAGATACGGAACAACAGTAGCATTTGTGTGGAGTCTTATTTCTGACCACCTGATGAATATCAGGCTGATTCAAGACCCCTCCGCTTCGCGTCGGGGTCCTGATCACCCTGTCGGGGTTGTATTCGCTACAACAACCGCCTCGCTCTACATTATCCCGCTTATTACATGGCTACTTACCAAATAAATCAATAATTTGACTAATAACTTGACAAAATATAGATTTAAATGGGAGTTTATTGATTTAAATACGATTGTATTGCTTCCACTAGAGAAAATAGTCCGTTCCGTCTCTACGGTTGGAATCCTGCGTCCATAGCAACGTAAAAACTCTGTAATGCAATCCTTCGTCTACACCACCGTACGGGCTGTGGTAGTAGCTTACATTGCAACTTGTTTAACGTTAACTTACAGGTGTGTCAACATGCAGCGGCTCTGCAAAAAGGAAACGAGATGAATGAGGACATAAACGTCCACATAAATATTCCCAAAGAAGCCATTTACCGTGTCTCACTTCACCGTCAACAGAAATGTTCAGTTTAATGTAAATTATAGCAGCTGATAGCCCGCTAGCTCACTACAACGTTTCAGCTAATGTTGTGTCAATTCCTGCAGTGATTAAAACAGCATCTGGGTCATTTGTCCACCACGGCAACACCCCATAAAATATACGGCAGCTGGTGTTGAGTAATAGACGAAGGATTGCATTAAAAAGCTATATGTCAATGAAAAAGCTACAGAGTTTTTACGTTGCTATGGACGCAGGATTCCAACCGTAGAGACGGAACGGACTATTTTCTCTAGTGGAAGCAATACAATCGTATTTAAATCAATAAACTCCCATTTAAATCAATATTTTGTCAAGTTATTAGTCAAATTATTGATTTATTTGGTAAGTAGCCATGTAATAAGTGGGATAATGTAGAGCGAGGCGGTTGTTATAGCGAATACAACCCCTTCAGGCTGATCACCCTGTCGGGGTTGTATTCGCTATAACAACCGCCTCGCTCTACATTATCCCTTACATATTCACTTCCATTTCACTCTGTTTTGGTCTCCACCAACTCCTGAGAGAATTATCTGACTCTTTAGCTGCTAAATGTGTTACTGCAATCACTAACTAGTCGATAAATTTGCTGTTTTGAAGAGGTAGTGTACAACTGCCTTTGGTACCACATCACACTGGGAATATTAACAATATAAGTACCTGCAGCCATTATAGAAAACCTACACTGCTAGATGCTGTTTAGCAAGCAAACCAGGTGCTTATTTTCTACCTGTGAAGATTTTGTGATTGTGCAACATTAAACCAGCGGGTGAATCGGTGCCTGTGGTAAGCTCTTCATCGTTGTGGGGAGAGCCTGCACATTTGTGTGAAGCAAATACCACAACTTCACCAAGTGTGAATTTTAAAGGCCAAACGACAGCCAAGTCAATAGCAAGCAAACTAGGCGCAGTATGAGTGAATCCAGACGGCTTTAGCTTCTTAACCATAAGCTTTCATGTCTCTTAAGTGTGGGACCAAACTGGTAGTTATGAGGTCTGTTTAAATCCTGCTTAAAAGAGGAAATACTTCAGAGTGAAATGCTGGCAGCAATGACTTCTAAGAACCAAGGATGATGTAATAATATGCATACGTATTCATTACGTATACATGAAATCCATTTTAGAGATTATCACATGTGTTATCAATATTAGAAGTTGACAACTGCTTTTATTTATTAAGCCTGGTCTTAAAGCTCTGCAGCAACTGTGAAATACAACTGATGGTTGAACAAAAATGACCACAACATTCTTTGCATTGTTGCATGCAAAACATGCAAGAAAAGCCCATGCTTGCATATGTGTCGGCTGCACTGATAGAGTGATTGTGATACATCTGGTGACTTTTGATGGACAGATCTGAATGTGTGAGAGTTCTCTATAGCTTTCTCCACTTTTATCAGGCTGCTTCGCGTAGCGGTGAGTGAGGGATGAGGAGCTGGGAAGGTCAAAAGGGGACAAGGAGAACCCCATTTCGTGACATGAAGGGGAATGATCCTTCCTGCTGCTGCACATGACGTGAGAAGGGAAGACTGTAGGGAGGAGAAGCTTGAAATCCAGAGGTCAAGTTTTCAATCTGAATGTTTCAAAAGGTCGCACCCCCAGTCACCTCCCCCTCCCTTCCTCTTCTCCGCTTTCGTGACCCCTCCATTCTCACTCTACCCAATGAAAGATGTTGATGAACAGCAAAGACAGAGCTCCGACTTCCAGGACCCAGGCGAGACAGTTCTTCACAGTCAAGTGCTGTGTATGGAGCCATCTGGCTACCCCTCCCAAATTGCGAGGCAATGTGTTGTTTGGAGAGTTTCCTAAGTCACGGCCAGTAACCTGAAAGCACCTTGGGCTTTTTTTTCTTCCAGTTCTCTCCTCGTTTTCCCATAGGAGGAGGCCTCATTTCGTGCTCCCTGCAAATGTAACACAGTTTCTCTGACATGCTGCAACCGGCCATCATAAATCTACACACTTAACTATGGGCCCTCAAATCTATCAGCCTGAGTGCTTTGAGTCTGGGGGCCACATCATGACATGCAAGGAGGTGGAGGGGGCTCTCAGTCACGCAAGCGCTGCCCCGTGCCTGGACCTCAGGCTGATTTTACTGCAGCCAGCAGGGAAACCAGACGCTACAAAGGCCCCGGGTCCACATCAATTTCACAAGCAAAGTTACTAGGAAATAAATCATTTTGAGGATTTATGAAAAAGGAGAGAGGGGGGATGCCAGGAAGTGGGCTGCAAAACAAGGGGTGCATAAGATAAAGTGCAGGGTCACATTTTATCTTCATGGTAACTCCATGTTGATAAAAGCCAGTTATCTAGCTCTACATTATTATTAAGTTAAATAAATAATACATCTAGGTGCATGAGTAGCTATATTTGACTAATCATATTTCCTCCAGACACGCAAGGTTCCAGGAACAAGACCTTAATGCTTTATAGGTCATTTGAGATGGGCAATTTGGCTTTTACAGGGAAGGATTCAGTCCAGACTCTATTTAATAAAATACATGCAAAGACGATGTCTCTTTTCCTGCACCTGAAATACGCCAATCATAAAACCAAACCTATTCACACTTTGGCTGTGATTAGTAACAGTGTTAGTATTACTGTTCCTGTTCTGCTAAAGACTAATGATCTCCCAGGGAAACTGTGGTTAGATGTGGTGGAAATCTTGCACTTTTCCAAGAATAATTCCCTCGATTAGGCGGAATAAAACTTATTTAATCTAAGTATGCATCTTTCCAAGGAGCATGCAGCAGTGAAATCCACCCATTATTTCCCTCACCTTATTTCAGTATCATAGAGTTTTGTGCCATTGGGCTGTCTTACAAAATCTGAAGATACATGCCAATGTGTTGGTGTTTAATCTCCAAGCCACTACTGTACATGTGCTTTAAGACTGAGAGTAATTAAAAGTGCTTTCTCTGTTTCCCTCCACTAAAAGGAACACATCAACTCATGTTCAAATTCAATTCTGGTGGCCACATTTTCACTCTGGTAACAGACAGTTTTATGGGATAGCGTGACATTCTTCACCCTTCTCGTTTTGAAATAAATTAGATTGGCTAAATGTTCCCAGACACAAGGGCTTCTATTCATACATGTCTAGATTTATGTTTTTAGGAAAGCAGTAGAAAAACACTTCAAATCATTATCTTTGTGTGTGAAACTGATTTGTGATTTTGTAAATTAATGAATAAAAAGCAGTGATCGTTGGCTCAATTACCTAGCTCTTGAAATTGACATATTTTTTTCTACAGTGTGTTTCACCATCATTTACCACAGTGATCTCAGTTCCTAGAAGAAGGCTCTGCTGTGGCTTACCTAGAGAGCTCTAATGCATGGACACACACAGGTATCATAGAAGCCCGCTGTGCTCTGAATGAAAGGCCTTTTTGGGGGGGCAACACAAATCAGATGTGTATGGCAGTAATTACCCTAGTTTTTGGCTGGCACGCTGCGGTCATTTAGAAGATTAATCAGTCACGGAGAAATAAACATACTTTGCTCTCTGAATGTCACTCCCCAACCTCACACACCCAGAGTTGTGCAGATGGAAAGACTCCTCTGGTGTCCACTTAAGAAACCTTAAACTTTATTGCACTTCTGCAGGCAATCTCACTAAATTCATTAAAGCAATTTACACATTTTTAGTTAGGTCTGCATATGTTGTCCTGAGATGCTGAATCAAGGATCAAGCCATACCACATTTTATTAAAAACAAACCTTGACAAGCCGTAACAAACATTTCAATAAAAGACGAGTGTGTTCCTTTTAAGGCTATTAGAATACAAAAACAAATAGAAAAGAAGCAGGCATCTGTATATCTTTATCCAAAACTTATATATCCAAAATATTATATTATATATCATGGTTAATGTTTTAAGATTGAATCTGTTATGAATTTAATATTTAATACATTAAATCTATAGGAAACAATTGCACACACACAAAAAAAACACAATTTCCAATGACTCCTGGTCATTAAGGTAATGCATTTCGCCAAGATACACTTAACTTATTAAACGGTTTAAATGCTAGTTAACTACAGCCATATTTCAGAGAATAGTTTCAACATAGTGGCGTGCCCTCAGGCCTCTTATCACTATAGGTAGCCATGAGCTCATTTCTTGTTAGCCAGTTAAGGCTCCCCGCACAGTGGATACTGCTCTCTGTAGGCACAAGGTAATTATCTGCAGGCACGCAAAGCGCTAGCTGGCTAGCTCGGCCCCCAAACACTGAAGAGTGTGAGAGATAAGACTTCCCTGCGATTTTTTATTTTTTTTTTTCTTTACGCTTTGCCATCTTCAGTCCATATGACAACCACATCGGTCATATTTCTCTGAACATTTGAATATTTGAACATTCCAGTTTATGACTGAAGCTTTGATTTAGGACCTTTGTGATATATTCTGAGTGAATAACAATCGTTTCTGAGTGTTTCACAGTGAGTAAAACAGGGCTTCTGTTGAGTCATCGGCACAAATTATTTCCAGGAGATTACTCCATCTCCTGTGTCAGTGCTTGACTCATTAGTCATTTTTCTCAATGAAGGTAATCCAAATTATCTGGGTAGTCAGGGAGAATGAGAAGATTTTTATAGCATCTTACCAGCGCCTCATTCAACAGAGGCTTTGCTTGAATATAATAAAATGCTGCCCTCTTGTGTCAACATAATCTCTGGCACAGAACACTTTCTGTCCCCACTTGAAGAGCATAATCAATGTGGATTTGTGATAACTGTGTTTGATGTATCTGTGGTGCTACCGCTGGTTGTAAAGCTTTTGTCCTCTCTAGTGATCTTGCTGGAATTGAAATAGTAGATGAACAGGAATAAACCTGCAAAAACAGGGTAGATGGGTTACATTTACATTACATTACATTACATACATAAATACCATTGCAAAACAGACAGTTTGTAGTTTTTGGAGTCTACCTTGAAAGGAGTTGAGGATGGTGAAGATATAGTAGGAGGCTATGAGCAGAGGTCCATAGCTGAAGAAAGCAAAAGCCCAGGAGATGCCGAGCAGGAGGAACAGGCCTAGAATGGAGAAAGCGTTTGTCCTGATGGAGCTGGTTTCTTGAGCTTTCCCTTCTGCAGGCTTCAGGAGAGCAATCTTCCGCACAGTCATGATAAATACGATGAAGGTGAAGATGAACACTACAGTATAGTAACCAACGTTCACCCCCTGGTGGACAACAGCATTAGAGATCCAGCACCTAAAAAATCATGAACAATAATGCACTTCAGTGACATTAATCTCTCTTTGTTTTTAAATAAGAAATGACACTTGGCAATCAGTAAGAGTTGCTTACATTTTTGCTGAATTCCCATCTTTGGTGTAAATGACCATGTAATCATATTGTCTCACGGCGACAAGAGCGATCACCACTACAGCTGGTGTGCCTAAAGAAAAAGTGTACATATTTTTGTTATGCTTATGTGGTATGAATTTAAGCACATATGATTGTTTTGCTCAACTATGCCCGGTTTCAGTTCTCTTACCCCATCCTGCGACGCAAATCTTCATCATGTAATGTTTGATGTCAGTGGGAAGCTTCCATAGAGTAAAGTAAAAGTGTAGACCCTCTATAAAAAACCAGGAAATAGTGGCCAACATAGTGTAGTGCATAACTGCTGCCACCGCCACGCATGCACCAAAGTTTCCCAGATTGGCAATGCTCTCATTTACCAGGAAGGAGAAGTCCAGGGTGAACATGGAAACAAACAGGTTCATCAGGATCTTAGTTGCTTGGCTTGCTTTCCCTTTTCTGTGGGGGGAGTTAGGTTTGTGTCAGCATAAGCCTTTAATATTATATGTTAAAATTTAAAAACTTCCCGTGGTTGTCCTTACCTGATCAAACAGTACATGAAGAGAGCCACCGCCAAGAAAAACATCGACAGGCCACAGCCGATTGAGGTGATGTAGGTCAGAGACGTGAAATCTGAAGAGCTTATGTTTCCAGGTGTAGGGGACTGATTTAAAGAAGGATGTGTTAGATTATGTGTGGAATGATGAATCTGGAATGACTTAATACAATGATCTTACCATGAGTATTGCAAAAAATGTTAGATGAGAGCACTGGCATGTGATGCTGCCATTGGTTTTTTTTGTCTTACAGCCATCTGTGATCCAGATCACCTTTTTCCCTACGAAGAGAGAAGATGCTACTGAAGTCCTTTTCACATGAAAGCTGCAGTTGGTAACTTTTATAAACATAAGTTTTTGTCATATTTGCTGAAGCTGTCTATATCCTGCAGTAGCAGATGAGACAGATAATCTGTGGGAAATTCATGTTCCTCTGCCTCCTCCTAGTGCTCCTATTGGCATTTGCAAGATTCCACTGATATCTGTCTAATATAGTAACAGGATATTGTGACAGTTTGAGCAAATATTACAAAAAAATTATTTCTTATAAAAGTTACCAACTGAGCCTATAACGGATAGCGGAGGTGTGACAGCAGCTTGTGGTTTGTTTAAGGCAGTTTTAAACTGAGTATTTTACAGTACCTTTTCCATCCCACGATCTACAAGAAGCAATGCTTCCATTCTGTATTGGAATAAAAAAGAAAAATCAGTCCACTCATTGTTTGCATAAGCAGTTATTATAAACCTGTTAATATATCTTATAGCTTCATCATCTCTTTTACCTTGTCCACATTTCTGTAATTGATGTCTATGGTATGTGAGAGATTGGATATTTCTGTTCCCATTTCAATTCCAATTGCCTCATTGTTAAGAAAAATACTTTTGGGGTCATCCTGTTGGAAATACCATATACAATCATGACAGGCACGGGGGGGGGACAGTTTCCGGGGTGTAGATATAATTATATAATCATTGTGCAATTAAGTCAACTTTTCTGTCGTTTTTTTTTAACAAGTTTTACCTGACGAATTCCTGGAAAAACTAGAAGTGCAGCAAATGAACTATTTCTTTTCACTGCCATGGCGCTGGCCTCTGAAGGGATTTTCACTGAAAAGCCCATCATCGAATCATTATCCTCAAGAATCTACAAAAAACAAAAAAGATGATCAGAAAAACTACAGGGTGATTTAACTCTATTTAATACTGTGTTTTACTGGCAAACTGCATACATTTATATCACCACTTGTTGTAGTGCCAATGATGATGTTGGTTTGATTTTTTGGGGGGAGTTTAGTGATCACCCCTTTAATATTGCCTATTGTGATGGTTGCTGTGCTGTCATTGACCATGCGTTCCAGCAATAAGGAGATATTATTCATGATTTTTCTGTAATGAAAAAACACACATATCATTTCCCATTTCCAGCAAACTGTGATCATCGTTACAGTTCCTAACAACACCACACCGCAATGGAGCAGTTGACTCCTGTTACCATTCAATTACTGAAATACTTACGCTGCATCTTCCACGCTGATACCAGTGCCATTATTCCTATCAGGGGGAGGGAAAGTAATAGCACCACCTGGCTTTTTTCCAGGTGGCTTACATGGCACACAATGGTGGCTCTTGTTTGAAAAAGAAATGGTGAGATTGTAGTCTGTTTCTTTTAAACCTGCATATCAGGACACACACACACACACACGTACATACACAAACAGAAACACTTGATTTAATTAGCAATAGAAAATTGTAAATATAATCTAATAAAAAATGATAATACCTTTGCAAGCGTCTTCGTCATAGCGTTGAATTTCTTCACAGAAGCTGTTTTGGCTCAATCTAATATTTTGGACACCTTAAACATATTAAAACATTACATTATAGTTATACATGTGCCTTGTTAAGAGAGCTATCAATGCTGTTAAATGTGCTCTTATAGATATGAAAGTAAGAGATGTGGTAGAATTGTGATTTTACCTGTATTCAAGCACTGGTGAATTTTTAGGAGGAAACCTGCAACAGAAGCAAGGTTCTATAAGATGATTGGTTTGAAAAAGAAACAGTCACTGTGTGAGTTATTTTAGTACAGAACTTTTTGACCAATAGGGGGCAATCTCTCACTGCGTTTGTGTGCCAATATGTACTCTTTAATAAAGTGTGCACAGCTTTCAGTTGCAATAATGCCAGTTACATTTTATTTTACATACGTATTTGTGTATGGCATACGTACTGGTACTTGTGTTTGATGATGGCATACAATTGTAGTTTTGATCTGGTGACTTCATCAGTACAATATCGTGCTTGGAAAGAGTCTCATTATTCAGAATCAGTATCCAGAAGTCGTTTTCATGACCATTCCTTATTGTGAAGTTGCAGTTGAAATCTTCATTTTGACAACAGGCTAAAATACAAACCATAGAACACTTACATTCATCAAATGACCAAGAGAAACAATTGAATGGTTGATTTCAGTGGACTCAAATCAGGCTAATTAGGTAACAGTACCTGGTGTTTTGTTATTCCCCCGAGGTTTGATATTGAAACAAAGTTTCATTCCAGTGAAGTTATTATAGACAACCTCTGAAAAATGATAAGAAACCACTGTTTACTCTGAATTTTCTTTTAAACTTTCAATTGAAGACCTTTATCTTTCAACAGTGTTGTCAAGTTTACCAGATGGAAACTGATATGATGACTCTATGGCACTGGCAAACAGTACATTCTTTTGTCTGCAGGTGTCATTTGTGTCTATAAAAAATATTACAAAATGACAAATATGGTATACATGTTAATCTGTACAACAGATGATTAATTGTGTTGAGAAATACTGATTTGTTTCAAGTTAGTTTTAAAGTTAAACATACTCACCTGAGCTCCCAACTATGTTGTTCTTGACCAATATCCCATAGAACAGGATTGCTACAAACATCCAGCGATGCTTTGCATCCAGTGGTAACATCCTGATGAGTAAGTACAATGTGCATTATATAATTAAGGATTTAGTCATCTGACATATCTATTTTTAAGTGTCACCTAACTGTATAGCAGCTTTCGTTACCTGAGTGAGGTGATTTTCGGCATTGTCACTCCTGGGAGCGACTCACATCCACCTTACAGTTATTGCATGTCACTGTAAGATATACCACTGATGTTCTTCCTGTCTGATTTACCTTGCAAATAAAGCTCGTCCACTTATCACACCACATGTTGTGTCCGCTTTCCAAGGAAACAAACTGCCACATTTCATTATTGACTGGAATGAGGTGTACCTGTAAGCTGCTGAAACCATCAACCAAATTTAGTTTTGTTTTCTTGTGGTGGTTGGTACTTACTTTATCATACCAACTACTACTGTACTTTCTTGTAGTTCATTTGATTTTGTTTCTCAAAAGTATGTCTCTGTGTCCACATGATAGGATGGATTAAAAACAAGTGGAAAATACATTCTATGGTTTATTGAAAGAAGAAAGTCTTTATTTAAATAGCTCATTCATTGGTTAATTGATTCACTTTTAGTCATGCTGTGTGTAGCTCTCTGGATGGCAATGTCCGTCTGTCAGTCCACTACTTTGTGCCCGACTGAAATACCTAAATAACAACAGTATTGGATGGGTTTCCATTAAATCTTGTATTCATGGTTCCCAAAAAATGAATCCTACTTTGGCGACCCCCTGACATTTTGTCTAGTGTTACAATGAGGCTGAGTGAAATGTCTCAACAACTATTAGAGGGATTGCCATGAAATCTGCCACACACATTCCCACCGGAGCCCTCTCTTTCAAGGGCTCTGATTCACAGCTCCCTAATAAATTAAAATAAACAAATTGTAACAACTTTGCTGATCTACTGACTTCTACTTGATTTGTGACCAAATACCTGCAAAACTAATTATGTTCCCATCTGCCTCAGCTGTACTGGCAATGTCTGTGTTTATTGTTAATCAGCAAATGGTGAGCATGGTATTTAAACATCATACCTGCCTGACGCCAGCATGTTAGCATCGTCATTGTGAGCACGAGTTACATGCCGATGTTAGCATTTAGCTCAGAGCACAGCCTCACAGTGCCACTAACATATACATATACTGTAAATATTAGCAATCTATGGTTTGTATAAAAGTTTTTTTCCTTTTCAGAGTCACAGGAGGAGCTCAGGATTTTTACTGCTGACAAAACGTTAAAGAAATAATCAATATAAGGCTACAGCCAGCAGCTGATTAATTTAGCAAAAAGACTGAAAACAGGGGGAAACAGACTGGCTCTGTCCAAAAGTAAAGATCAGTAATTAACACTATATACCTTGTTTGTCCTTGGTTTCAAACTCCTGTAGTGCAGAGAAGTTTTGCTCAAACCTACAAAACTTCACTTTAAATTGCTTTTAATTGGCACATGGAGGGCAGACTTAAAAGAAGACATTTCAGAAAACGATTGGAAGAAAACTCATGATGCATCTCAGAAAAAAACTAAAGCTAATTTAAAGCTACGCCAACATAATTGGCTGATGCAGACATACACAATTCCTGTTAAATTGAATAAATACATCAGCAATATACCTGACCTTTGTTTTAAATGCAGTGAGGCTAAAGGAACATTATGTACTGTGTCTGGGAGTGTGACAAAATTATTGAAAATTGTATTTAATGAAAATGATAGCCCCTTTACCATACCAATTGTTTGTCCTGCTGATTTACATGGAAATGTTTTATAAAGACACATAGGTCTTATCTGGCGAAACGAGTAATACAAGAAAATGTCTGAACATGATGTTTGAATATTTCAATCAATAATACTGTACATTAAGTGTGATTTAGTGTCAATGAAGAGCTGGAACATGTTGATGAAGCAGTTGAATCTAAGGGAAAGTTTTATGGAAATATTGTCAACTTCATCCATCTTTATTCTTTTTTATAGGTTGCATGTTGTTTCAATTTTGAAACTTGCAGTCATAACACATGATCACAAATTGTGTTTGATGCTCACCTGGAGCGTAATGGAAAGTTGTGTCTTATTTAATCATACAGTAAGATAATAGACTTGTGTCCTGTAGGCTTATTTGATGCAAATGGAACAAACAAATGACAGTCAAAGCCTGCCCAGCAAGGACTTTGGACAGTAGGCGGCAAAATGACATTTGCATTTGTGTGCTTTAATGAAGTCAAAGCTTTATGCGTAACTGTCCACAGCATCAAAGCCTTGTTTGGGCTCTTAAATGATCCAGTAAATATCCTCGGAGGAAGGACAGGGGGAGGGATACATGAAGGGACTGAGTATGAATTTGACGTCTGAAAAATGTGTTAATGCTGCCCCCTGGTGAAAACTTGAAAGCTTGGCTTGGTTGCCACCATTTGGTTGGTATTAAATAATACAAGCCTTTTTTTGTTTTGATAATCTCTGGCTCAAAACATGAGAGACCTGAACAAATAGCACTGTAGAATAAACAACACTGCAACTGACCGTAAATTGGCGGATGACAGAGCCTTTAGAGGAACAACTCAAGCTCCTCTGTGGTTGTTAACAGGTTGATAATGTCATTACAGCCAGCCTGCTAGCCTGCTAAGGCAATTACCGCCCCACCAGCAGCACTAAACACATTTAAGACCCGATCGCAGTCTGGATAGGCCTGCTTGGATTCATTGATGGAGTTTTTATTGACAGTTTGGAGTTAACTCAACGTATTGAACCATGTGGTCAGTCTGATGATGTCATTGCTATCCTCATTAATGTCTGCGTGGCCATTAGTTGTTTGTCAGCGCTGCATAATGTGGGCAGGTGAGAAAGCAAACTTCTCCCTCCATTACACAGGCATTAGCTTAGTTAGCTTGTCACATGAAAGTACTGTGCAAATTGAACAGCCGTTAAGTTAGTAATGCTTGGTAGTTTTATGTATATTGCTCTTAGTTCTGCCGGTACTCATCAATAAATAAATCAGTGTTTCCTGGTGTGAGGTCAAAAGTAATGAAAGCTGTTTCTTAGCTCTGCACTGCAGGCTGTTCACTGTGTTGTTGTTGTTGTTATTTTCAGGAGCCATTTTCTTGGTGGTTCGTTTTACGATGCTGTGAGGATAGAGCCAAGGGCTCGGTGCCGTATGGCAGATGAATATTTGATGGCCCCTAATGGAGCTTCGTCCTCATGCCATAGCTCTGTTTTTCCCACCACGCGCTGCAGATGGTGGAGCTATGTGGTCGCCATCCATTTTGGCACTTCCCTGGTGAATTTGGTTGCCTGTCGGGCCATTCCATGCGACAGCTGCCCGTGATTTCACCGTACTGGTTGGGGGGGGGGCAGCTACAAAGCTTACCAGGCAGACAACTGGTAGTGATGCTGACGCTCCAATGCTCCGGCACAATGTACCAAATCCACACCCCCGAGCACCCAGCCCTCACAGGCAGCTCGCAATGTGCCCTGTGCGTGAACTTATCATCACCAAGGTCAGCAGATCACCTGCCATCTATCACAGAGGGACAGCCTCATGTTACACATCATCCCATATACATCTGGATACGTGTGTCAATATTTATGTCCACTGGGTATAAAACATTGTCGGCATCAATCCTGTTGAGGAGATTAAGATCTTAATTTAGTAGCGATGTAACCCAGCCTGTCAGTCCAATTACAGAAGTGACAGTGAGGCAGATCAGCTATGTATTTCCTTGGTGACCTCATCCTCTATACAGCACAATCCATAACTATGACAGAGAGTTACCTCCCACTAATGTTTCACTATCAGTCTGTTAGGGTAAATGGATCTCACAATCAAAGTGTTTGGAAGACGTAAGAGTTTCAGTTAAAGGGTGTGAGGAAAATGAGGAGTGGGCTCAGCCTTGTGCTGGAATGTGGGATAGCAGAAGTTTTGTTTGTGCGTGTGTGTGTGTGTGTGTGTGTGTGTGTTTTCAAGGCACCTGTTTATGCTGTCTTTGCATGTCCGAGCCTGTATACACACACACACACACACACACACACACACACACACACACACACACACACACACACACACACACACACAACACATCACAGCTGCCCCTCACATTACACAGCTATTTCTGATCTGCTCAGTCAGCCACAGGCATGGGGGGAAAGCGGGGTCAACACTTTCTCCTTTGGTAAATAACACACACTCACAGGCGTGTACAGCAACCACACATCATAGCTAATCCTTAATGTGGTATCTTTAAATGTACAGTACAGTGTCAGTGACTGTTTTTTCACCTTGTGGTCTGTGTGTCACCCTGCACAACGATGACTGATGTGGTGGAGCTTTGGGCTCATTGATTGCTTTACAGCCTCAATGAAAAACCTGATCGGCATGCGGCTAAAAAATGTCCCATTACAGATATAAATCAATTTAATGCAGCTTTGTCGCTCTTCGGTTAACTAACTACAACCACAGCAACCTGCTTTGGGTCTCCGTACAATTGGAGTAAACATAATTTATGAACTGTGGAGGTTCTGAATAGCAAAAGAAAACAAACAAACAAGCGGTCAAATTTCTTACATAAATGTTTCATCTCTTCTCTTTTACAAGGACACAGGTGGCACCCTATACTGGCCAGTGCTGTGCCTCCCCAGTCCTCTACCATCCAAGCAAACAAAAAAACATAAACATAGACAGACAAACACTGTAACCTTCTCAAGTGGAATGTCTTTGTGGTTGGCAGAGAAGCATTCGTCACCATGCTAGAATTACAGTAGGCTCGCTCACGGTCACCTTGGCCAGGGGAGGAACTTTTGTGATTTAAGATCTTTGCTGCTTTTGGCTGCAGTGCACATTATGACAATAGGAAAAAGCTGAGAAAAGATACACAATCTCTGGACAATGTCAGTTTTTACTAATTCCATCCTGTTTTCATGAACTGCACCAGATACAGCCTCATTGCATCAGTGAGAAACACAGTATGAGTGACACGATCTTGCCGCACTGAACTTGCCATCATCTGCTTCATTTTGAACACATTCATGGACCCATCTCCTCCATCACCCACCCACCAGATTTCCAAGCATACTATGACATCACCAGTCTGCAGTTTGTCCCTGAGGCGCCTCGCCATGACATCAGCGTCTGCACCGAGGTGGGGGGTGTCTCTCTTCTTCCTATGACCCAATAACGTACCTCTTCTTGCCGGTCAGTGACCCCAGTACAGTAACCTTATCCTGGACCTCAGGCTCTACACAGAGAGGAGGGAGGTGGGGTGGGGGGTGGGGGCGGGTAAGGCAGAGCAGCGAGTGGCGACACAGGAGCTAGATGAAGAGTGAGAAGAAGTGAGGATTTAAGTGGGAGGAGGAGGAGGGGTCCGGGGGGCAGCTAATCTGCTAATCTCCTTTCAGGTGTGGAGGCCACACTGAGGTGTGAAGGGCCTGGGAGGGAGCCAGAGTGGGACCGAGATTACAAACATTGGAACCATGTAACAATAGAGGTGTGAACTAGGAGATGAGTCTCAAAGGAGTGTGAAAAAGCAGGAAATCAAAGGAAGGCGACGTGGAAGCGCAGGTGATGATGGGTCATTGGGAGGTCTGCTGAGAGTAGTGGGGAGATGAGAAAGACTAAAAAATTTTATATTTGGAAGGGTCATAGGATTAGGTTTTTGTTCCTTGAAGTTTTAACCTTTATGCGAAAATGTCTACTTGAGATTTAAGTTTAAGATTTATGTAAAAGAAAGAATACACAAGGGGGAACACTAACCCATTCTATTCTCCAAATTGTCACCGCAATTTGTTGGAGCTTACTTAACCACATCCCTTCAATCTGTCTCTTAAATAACCCTCTAGGTAAGTCAGGGTGGCAAATAAAGAAAGGAATGATCTCACTGTGGGAAACGCCTACAGATCCACTTTCATTAGGAATTGACGATTTCATCATGCAGCGGTAGAGTTACATACTGCATGTGTGGCAGCGGGAATACTTCAAGGCAATTTGATCGAAATGATTCTTTGTGGTGCTTCCTTACAAAGCCTAAGTGCTTTGTGGTTTGTCGTAGTCTTATACATTTGGCATTTCTTCCAGAATGTTCTGTTTATAGCGGTTATATTGACTCACTGCAGCTTCACATCATACACTTGCAGTATTTAAAACTTGCAGTTTGAAATTAAAGAGGTAAGCTGTAAGTGATGGAAACTGCAATTAGTGGTGGCTTTAAATGCAATGGAAAGCAACGACAATGGCGGAGGTGATAAAGCAAATCTGTTCATTTAGCAGCTTCTGGGTCAGTCGACAAGCCTTTGTACCATAATTATGAAGAGTTGATTGTAACAACAGACAAATAAACCACACATTCCCACAGGACAACGATTATAATGATATTTAGGACTAATTACAAACTTTAATTACAAGTTTTACAATTGCGACACTAAAACTGATGTAGCACTTAATACTTAACACTTAAAAAATTTCCCTCTTGTCCATACACACTCGCCAAATTATTGTCACCAACTTCCTACTACCAACGCTAAAATACAAATACCATGACTTTCCCGACTTTCCTACCAAGAGCTTTCATTTTAAACACAAGCCAACATTAATTTTATAAGCCTCAACATGGTAAACATTACTTTTCTTTGCAAACAGCTTTAGATTGAGTTGCCGCTGCACAAGCTAAATCTTGTCAAAATGTCCTTGGGGTTCCATTATTTGAATATAATGAAGGCGATGATGGAAAGGAATCCTTTATTCCCCTGGGATCACTGTAAAGGGGCTTGCCCTGGTCACTGCCCTGATGTGGGGGGGCATAAAAAGGCATCCCAGCTTGACCTTTGAGAGGTCCCTTTGTTGAAGGCGATGTGATCATTCCTGGGCTGTCCTCAGCTGCAGGTGGCCAGGAGCTCCCTGCTGAGTGCTGGAGAATCCCAGAGTCAGCACATTAGCCTGTCAAAGGGAGCAGATTAGCCAACCAGGGAGAGCTGGAGGGAGAGACCCCTGCACCCCCCCCGCCCCCCACTCACCCCCTGACTGCCGCTGCTTTACAGCTGTAAACATTTATGATTGTTTTACCAACTAATAAACTTAAATGGTAAACTTAAAGGTCTTTTGTTAGACCTCTGGAATTTACTTTTGCTTGTTACTTATATGTTGTGGCACTTGTCAAAGATTGTTTGCTTTATACTAATGCATTCACAGACCTATAGACACAGACTGTAGCTCTGCATTTATGCATGATGTATAGTTAATCTCCCAAGGAAATTCAAAATTCAAAGGAAAATGCCAAGGAGTTCAGTAAGCAATCTTCAACAAATAATAGAGGCAAATCAAACAGTGGTGTATTTAGAGACTAATTTCCCCGACCAGTAGGATGAAAATAAACAAACATGACCCTCCAGCGAGATCACACAGACAGTAGGTAGGGGTTACGAGGATTGAGGTGGGAGCCGAGCGATAACTTCACAGCACATTTGTCTGGTCTGAGAAATCAATAAAACTGCTTTCATGTGAACTTCACAGGAAGAAATGACCCTGAAACACTCACAGAGGTTCATTAGGGATTGTGCTTGTTTTTTTTTACTTCAGCAGAGAGGAGACTCCAAGCAGTTGCCTATGGGCAAAGTGAAAAGGGCAAAAAGACAGATAAGGAAGATGTTTTTATTGCATAGCCTGTTGGCACTGTACAGTAGATCTCTTTGCTATATGGGACTGCCTACATAAAATATGTATGTTAATCCATATGTTGAGTCTTCTTCCATGAATATTTAACATTCCAGCCACATTGAGGCATGTAACACAAGGCTTCACATTGTCTAATAACAGCAGAGAGGTCCTAAGTGCAGTGTCAGTCTCCCTTTTTCCTTGGTTATCATGGGCATCCTGATCAATAAATCATAGCTTCTGACAAGCTGAATCAAAAGACATGAATTTCAAAGGTCAGCTCGGCTGCAACCAAACCAAAAACTTTTTTTGCCACCTGAATCAAAACATGAAAGAACAAGCCACTCTGGGGGGAACATATTGATTGAGAGCCACGGAGAAGTGTGCAGAGTTCAGGTACATGTGAATATGGATCTGTGCATCCATAGTTTGGAGGGACAGATGCGAGGTTATGCGGAGGTGAAGGTTGCAGGTTCAAACTCACAGCTGTGGAACGATGTTGTCTGAAGGTTACAGGAATGTTGCATCTTTTGTTGATGCAAAAATTTATCTTTTCAAAAAAATCAGGATTTTGTTTAAGCAGCATTGACATCGTGCAACAATAGCTTTTATTTTACATGAGAAGTGGCTTTGACAACATTTTTTGAAGCATTTTATTGCCTTGAGGATGTTATTTGCGAAAGGATGGATTTTGTTTGATTTTCATTATCTAAATTCTCTCCCACTTGAAAGGGGACCCTTCCCCTCCATTAATAATTGACATCTTATTACTTATGCCCCTCATCGTAGCAGACGCGCTTTGATGTGAGCCGTGTTCTTTTATCAGCACGGTGCTATGTATTGATCGCTGGGCAGATAGGAGCACTATCAAAGGGATTCCTCGCGGGGCAGTCAACCACCGGTCACCTCATACTCCTGGCATGTGGTCAAGCGCCGGTCCAGCTCACTCTCTGTATCACATCTCTTTGAATCCCTCTACTTCTTAGTTGGCTCATCCTGTCTGAGCGCCTGCTTATGTGGGTTACATATTCACAAAGAATAACAAAAGCTGTTGGAATGACATCATCTGAAGTGGAAGGAAAGGACGAGTTCAGTAGAAAAGGGGGGTTCCACCAAAAGAAACTGTTAGTTCTCATGTTCTGGCTGAACATTACAGCGGATGATGATCTCATTCATAATGCGCATAATGGTTCACTGGAGATGCTTATCCTCAGAGTAACAAACAACTGCAGACAGTATGTAAACAGTGTAGCATGTGGTGCATTAAAATGGTATTTCTCTTGTTAAACGAAAAGTGTGAATATTAATATTGGATTGCACTGGGATTGGATTATCATACCAACAACAACCTACCCAGACAATAACCAGAAAACAAAACGCGTATTAGTAACTTGAAAAGCGTTCAGGAGCGTTGTGGGAATGTTAAGCACCACCCAGCTACACGTGAGTTGGATTATAATATCAGGAGATTTATATAATCCGTCCATATTGGCAAACACAGAACTCCTTTGTTCATTCTAACCAGACAATCTCCCATCTAAATACATGTCATACAAGTAAGTCTCATATGCAGCTTTAAAGGCCAGGCATTGATTGTTATTTGACACTCAGAGACCAATCATCAAAAAGCACTTACAATAAAACACAGAGCGTGGTCATATCCTATTTAACCGAACAGAAAATACATTTTTACTAGTGCACACTTAGAGACCATTAGCACTAGTAGTGTAAAAGCCAGGCGTCTTTCCATCATCAATATCCCATAAGTGGGCCGCTGCTTGTACGCCGAGGGCCCCGGCCTGCCTGGTGAAATTCTCCCAGGCTGCTGGTGCTGCTGTTGTTGATGACTTGTCCAGCCTGACTGACAGCACTTTTGTTTTCCGTAGATTAGGCAATCTGACTTCATCGCGGTCCATGAGGGGGTTCACATAACGCTGCCTGGAGGTCACTACACCCATGTGACCCCCTCCTGTCTACTGGCTGCCCCGATGACAGGCCGTCAGCCCTCCAGACCGAGGCTAGACAGTGGATGTAGTGACCCTACCCCACACACACCCACACACACACACACACACACACACACACACACACACACACACACAAACACACACACACAAACACACACACACACACAACCACACACACACATGCAGGCACCTACTGGACACACTCTCTGACCAGAGTGTAAATTTTTAATGGGATATACATTAAGGAGCATTCATGGGCTGATATATGATGTTTCCCCACAGCTAATATTTCAGCAGACTGTGTATCAGATCAGGATTGAATGATTTTCTATCAGGCTGCTTTTCTTGAATGAATAATTCAGGGTTATAGCTTGTGACACCTTCAGCATATTCCGTTACATGCTTTTCATCAATAGGTTCTGTTTGATTTTTAATAATATTATTTGAAATTTGGTAGAAATTGATAAATAAACAAAAACAAGGCTTAGATCAGATGAAAGAGGACTCTGTATGCATGTACAGTATGTTTTTGTCATAGTGCTTTACTTGTGTATTTGCAGAGCCGTGTATTTGTGTATTCCATGTATTTAGGGAGTTTGAGGGGTCAGTGTACGCGCCTGTTGATGACTTTCCCTCTTGGCCTTCTGTCTGTGATGAGAAATAAGAGACGGCAGTGTCTGAGGTCACACAATGATTACTTGTCCCCACATGGGGTCAAATGACTCTTAAATGTTTTGTTTACACTTCTACAACCTTGAGTCGGCTCTGAACCAAGTAAAGTGGGGCCTAAAGATTGCATAAAACTGTGTGTCCACGATTCTGTGGTCCCGTGTCATACAATGTGACAAGGAGGGAAAACATGGCATAACTCCGGGGACATGTAACTGACATAAAAAAGATGTAGGTGTTAGTGAAAAACATAACATACATATTTTACCAAAATATTCACAAAAGATATGCCACCAAATACCTCACATAACACCAAGTACTAATAGTCAGATCTTTGAATTGCAGTTATTACCTTATAGATCCAATCTTTATATACGGTCTATGGTTTCAATGATGAGTCAGTTAAGGCCAGCTCTTTATGTGGATGTACGAATATAAGTGCTTGATTTTCACTCCTAGATTCATCATTAATCATAAAGGGAAAAATCAGTCACGAGGGACTAGATTTATGTGTTGATTCACAGCTCGAAGAAACAGGATATTGGAGTGTTTTTGTTTAATGGCTCCTGCATCTTTCAGGAGCATCTCCAGTTTCAGCTGGCTAGAGTCCTAGAACTGGACGAACAAGTGCTGGATAATTATCCGCACCAGTGTTAAGTACAAATTGCACAGACCGGCTCCTGAATAGACTTGCTGAAGCACATCAGATAAAGTAACTCGCCAGTTGGCTGCTAACTCGTACTGACCACCTTTTTACTAGTGCAAATAGAAGCAAATAAAGAACACGTGAAGACAAGTGAACAAACATACAGCCAAATCAAAAGAAAAACATGACACTGATTACTTATCGTGAAACTGTCTCCATTGCACGATAAGGTAAGAGCATGACTCTGTGTATTCTGTTTCACCTGCATGACAATAACAAGGGCAGGTGTCCTGAGCAGACCAAAGTCATATTTGATGTTCAACATCAGACTACTTACACCTGAAGAGTGTGACATCATGATGACTCTAAGCTGATAACCCAGCAACACACCAGCAGTTGTTGTGAGGATAGAGGATTAGCCTCCGTTTGCTTTTGCTGCTCTTTGAACCAGAAAACACTGAAAAGAAAAGGATCTCACATGAAAGGACAAACTTGCAGAGAAAGCATAAAATTGGGGCTCTACCGCTCATCAAAGAGGTTGAGTAACTTCAAGAGAGGAGACCTCTTTTCCAACGGCCGTTGACAGTGGGGGAGGTTATGTTCTGTTTTGCAGGTGGCGGTTTGTGTGTGTGTGTGACATTTGTTTTTTTGTCTGTATGTTGACCATGTCTGTCTGGCATATCAGGTAAGGTCTCTGTCTCCTTCCTACATTGTTGGTGGATAATGAGGTGTGATTAAATATGAATGCTAAGTGTTTGGTGGCTGGAGCCCAAAGCTGAAATCGGATCCAGTCGGGGCCCACAGGCAGCATAATTAGTAGCTGATGATGGATACCATTAATGGTGCTTTTCCACACACTGCTTGCAGGCCTCTGAGCTGGACCTCCACACTGCAGCAGCAGGCTGTCTTTGAGCCATCCACAGTTAATTAACTTGCAAATAAATAAATCCTGATACAGCTGTGGTGGTTCTGTACGGTTTCAAAAGACAGAGCGCTGACTGTAATCAGCTTTATTTAAATTGTTTAATGATCAACAGTGATTAAATATTAAGCCATTTGTTACATTTTTATTACCTCTGGGGATTTCATGTTGAAAGCATGATGAAAATCCTGTAGAAAACAATATCAGCATTTCAAAGCGTTGAAGGACCAGTGTGACGCCTTTTATGGTGGAGAAAAGCCCTTTGTGCATGCTTGAAGGGCTGTGTTGAGTTTTGAGGGCTCTTTGGATTGTCATAACCCTGGTGTGAGATTGACTCACTCATGGCGAGCAGTCTCAAAGTCTTTATCCTATGCTTCTCGGCTGCATGGCTGTGGACACCGCTGTGCTGCCTCACTTCAGAGAGAGAGACGGAGTCATGTCCACAGCTGTTAGGACATGCCTGCTTTGAGGTGCCGTGGCTTTAATGTGTGGAGCAGATTAAACAGGGTGCCTTTGTGCAGGCTGGATAACTGGTCAGCTCTCCCACACAGTTATCCAATCTTATCCACTGTTTGCATGTTCGTGAATGGGTGTTACTGCTGCTGCCACACATACACCCTCATATTCTCCAAAGAGCGAGCAGAACAGCTTGACACACCGGTCAGTCTCATTAAGTGAAGCCCAAAGTTTTTGAGACCACTCCTGCCTACGAGTAGCCGGCGGGCAAAATATTGGAGAAACTTAAAGACAGGACTTTCAATTGATTCTTCTCGCTTGACATGAAAGTATCAACTGCAGTCTGTGAATTGCTGGACTTCAATGTGTCTCCGCTATAATTTAAACTACAACGTATCATGCAGGGCTATGCTACATTGCCTGCAGTGAAAATCAAATTGTAGTTGGTTCAGCGAAGGGTCAGCGAATGTAGAACAGTTACAAATGCCACAATAGTTCAGTTTTCCCACACGGGAGAGCCTCCATGAGCTGGGATTAATGGAGGAATGAAATAAACATGTCTAAGCTACAGACCACGGTGCACTATGTTGTATGTATATGTGCATGCACATGTATGTGTATGTATGTATATGTGTATGCATATGAGAATACATACAGTATGTATGTGTGTATGAATACATATGTTTGTGCATGTATATTGTTTATGTTTAACTTCTGATGGGTAGATGTTGTTTTGTAAATAGGGTAGGCGTAATAAGCTATGGCTTCAGCCTACACCTTTTCGGTTACCACCCTTGTTTGTAATGAACTTGTTGTACTTATATTATGTTTTATGTTTTGTAACCGAATAAACCTTCATTCATTCACACTGACATGGTGACCGTTCTGTGGTTAGCATCATACAGTCCTCACAAGGGGTCAGCCGACATGTTTTCAAAGGTTAAACAGTCGATCAAACAATAACAAATAATTCCCTATAAAACAAAATTCATTATTTTAGGCATGCCCACATTAAATTCCAAAAGCAAATTTGCAGGATTAAGTTCAAACAAACTATATTACACAACTTATTTTGCATTAATGGATAATACAATACATAATACAATATTCTATATATATATTTCTCTTATTGTAAAAAAAATTCTCATGAAAAGATTAAAAACAACAATGTGTTAGTGTGTCTCCTAATTCTTTACAGCTTCCCTAACATCTCAGCCACAAACCCAATTACTGAAGAAATAAATCTTTAAAAATGCACTTCGTTGAATATATACTTGTTAAAGGCTAAATAGTTCCCGAGATCAGCTGGACACTGCAGTTTTCAGCAAACATTACTCAAACAGAAGTAAATTGCACATTTGTTGGGGACTTTTTTCAGCCGCATATTTGTTATGGACAGTGTTTATGGGATTGACTCAAAATAAAATACAGTATCTATGTTTATGATGTAAACAGTGATTGCTGTGTAGTTGTTGGACAACAATAGAAACAGAAAAATAAGATATATCAGGCTTTGGTTACACAGATTGTTGGTTTTGGTCTTTTCATGGGAATTGTTGAAAAAAAGGTCAAATATAGAATATTACCAACTTTATGTTTTAAGGGAAATGTCAGAGTGACGGTGTTATAAGTCATTATCTAGACTACTGGAAACACAAAGACGTGGGATGTGCCTTACAGTAAGTAACTCCGATATGACCTCATTCACTGAAGAATCTTAAAATGCACAGCATTAGGATATTTTTTTTTACACCACACATTTGGATTTTTCAGTATATATATTCTGTGTGTGAGATGATCCCTCACAATAACAAAGAGCTTTATCTGAGTCACTTTGAGAGTGTGAGGTTTGGCTGGTAGTCTACAGCCAGACAGGGATGTATGATTACCAGACAGCCCTTACAAAGGTGGCCGTTTGTGTCACGGCTCTCAGTTACGGCGGTCAGATCAGGTGTCATTGCTCTCATAACTAGCCTCACCTTCACAATTTCTAGAAAAAGGCTGGTTTCAAGCACAGAATGACCCCACTCCACCTCTCCATGCCTGCTACATTATTCAATAAGTGAATATGAGAGGACCTGCAGGTGTTGTAAACCGACAGAAAAATAAACACACTTCCACCATTTGTCTTCTTTTCATTCAGCGTTCATTTCTGACTGTTACCTACCAGATAAAAATCATACAACTTATAAAACAACAGGTAGACATATAAACGTATATTTTAAAATTCATGCAAAGGTACAATTTTTTCCTTATATGGGTCATACTAGTAAATGCAATAGACATTGTTGATTGTTTGAAAGAGTAAAGGCAAAAGTCAGATATTGCATACATTTCTCCAGGTCAATTGACATTAAAAAAATAACAGATGACTCTGATGATGGTAACACATCTAAAGCTATTCCCACAGGTTTACACAGATGTCTACATGGATGCATGTGTGTGTGCATACTTAACCTGGCAACTTCAGACACTGTCAAATTATTTGGTCCAGATCAGACTTTGCTGATCCTATGTCGTCAAGTTTCCAGGGAAAAATTCGTCTAAACACTACCTGAATTACAGTGATGTCTTTGGGCTTATCTAGCAAAAGTTGTCATGAGGAGTGCCAGAGAGGGCAGAGAAGTAAGCTCCCTTTTGTTATCATGATCTCTGCCATTGGGTCAGTGTGCTGCACATGTCTCATCCAACTGGCTCGCAGTCAGGATGTGGTTGCCATGGAACATGTCCAGTTGGAGCAAATTAAATCCCTCCATTCTAGTTTCCAGGCAGGATTCACATGCTGAGAATGTTTTGGTGGGAGAAAGGCAGTGTGTGTGTTTGTGATAGATGTGTGTGCAGATCGTCACCTTCCTAAAATAATGGCCCAAGTCATTTTTTCAGGTTTTTCAGAAAACACAAAACACTGAACCAAATACTGAATATGATATTTATTAATAATGTCACTCAAAAATGTTATGACAATAGATGACTATTGACATACTAATAACAATGTCTGTCAATTATGCAACATAAGAGGAATAAATGACTTAGGCAAATTTGTGAACATGCCTTTGTGACTTAGGCAATTTTAAACCTTCAACTCTGCCAACAATCAGTGTGTTTACATGCACAGCAGTAACCGGGGTATACGGTTAAGTGAATAACCGGGTTATGCCAGTATTTCATTCTCTATATTATAGAGAATGCAATATCAAGAGGGAGAATGGACTTTTGAGGTTACAGAGGAAGTAGGGCATGTGATTGTGCAGCCATGTGTGTTTGTGCGTGCTTGCGTGCACGGGTGTGTCCATGTATGCTTCTGCAAGTGTGTGTGGGTGTGCATGCAACACGCTTTCTGGTGTAACATTAACTGATGCCAGTCTTCTCTCTCCCAGGGTTCTCAGGCGTCTATGAGAACTTATTTATGAACGCTTGCTTTCTACAATGCAAACACACGTCAATAACAATATTGTTTAGTGTTAGAGAGAGAGAGAAACAGACATTAACAGATGTTTGCCAGGCACCATAGTCTGTTAATGTAGTCTCATTTCAGGGAGAGTCTTGTCTGGATAAAGTGTATAAATGTAGGCTAATTTGTGGGTGTGCACTTCAAAGACTTCTCAAGAGCCATAATCCACATACTGATAGACATGGCTCAATTAGTTAAGTCAACAATGTGCTGAATATAAAATTCATGTTCCTGGATAGTGGTAAGAGCTGCGGTGAATTCATCCATATTCATTATTTATGTTATAAAAGCTTGTCTATGTGTCCCACTGAGAGATGCCTTATGGCTTTAATGATTTCTGCCGCTACTCTTAAACACTAATACATCACATACTAATGTATGTTAATGAATAACTTAGGTTTGTTTTCTTAAGATATATGTACTGCCATCAATCCTGCATACTTGGGTTTTTCATTAATATTTCATTGCAGGCTCTTCGAATAATGAACCAGTCAAATGCTTGGTAACAAATTACCATGAAAAGGTTATCTGACTTGATTGATTCTATTTTTTTCACAACTTACATTACTCTGCACTGAGACACTTTAACTTTCATACTGTGACAAATACCTGGCCATAAAGGATTCTGACTTTCTCTTTAGTAATTACAGGTGTTTTCTTAATATGGTCTTTAGGGAGGAGTCTCCTTTGTTTTGTTAAAGCACAAAAGGAAGTTGCAACTAATGCTCCCACATCTTTGAGCCTTTTCTTGTTTACAGTGGTCACTCATGCACGAAGTGATCAAGTTTTCAATATCACAGTGAGCGAGAAAACCAATCCCCCCTTCCACAGTGAATCCCCACCTCTTTGGAGTGGCCGCAGGTGGGACAAAGTCCGAACCTAGAGGTCTATCCAATTCAGGCTGGACAGAGGAGGCAGGGACCCGTGACTTCTCACGCATCCCAGTGGTGGGACATGATCACAGTTGAGATACAGGGAGAGAGAAAGGGGAGGTGGGGGCAGGGTAATGCTCTGTGAGAGAATGCAGAGGGTCAGCTCCAGCTGTCCAAGGGTTTATTGATCATCAGTGAGAGCCCTGAGGGGAGGGGGCAGAGCACCAGCACCTGCATTTGCTCAGCGTGGACATGGTTAACTGTCAAGCTATAAGCTGATTGTAAATCACCTAAATAAAAAGAATGTTAGTAGCCTATATCTAAACTGTAATATGTGTGTGGTTATATTGACTGATAGGTTGACACAATAAAGCCTCCCATGATGACTGCTTTAAGACTTAACTTATGGTGTCAAGGCAGATCTATGTCAAAAACCTGTTTATTTTTGCGTAACACAAACGACCTACACACACATATGTGTTCTCTTCTACAGGTGCCTAATTATACTGATCAAGATCTAGGCCACTTCCAGTATAGGATCTAGGTCATTTCCACTTATAATAAACAAAAAGTCAAAACTGTTTCTCAGTGAACTGTGTGTTGATTTAACCAATACATAGGGTGTTCAGAAACTTAAAATATGGCTGCAAATGTGAAATATAAATGAAATGTGAACTTGGGTATGTTGTTATAAAAATGGAAACATCTCCTGTTTGTCAATTTGTAGACGTAGGCCTATATGCCTCAAGCTGGAACAGTCAGATAGATAAATATATTTATTCTTTATTTCTATACACTGAATATGCACTGTACATTGTTATAATAAGACAATATATGCTGTAGCCAGACAAAAGGTTTTCATTAATTCGTATCACAGAATTAATAAACAATAATTAATAAACTCTTAAATATGGATAAATATGGAGGGCAAGTATGGCCCCCTCAGGTCACTACGAACACGTTGTAGCCTTGTGTTTTCCTTTATAGTTTCTCTTTAACATCAGTAGGCTACTTAACTGAACAGATGAGCACGGTAGTGGCGTGAAAGCGGTCTCGTGCTATGGGGAATTTCCCGTCCACGTGTCTGAATACGCGTTGGAGAAGGCGGGACAAAAACAAACTCGACGATTGGTTACAACGTGAAAGTAAATCACCCTAAATGGGCATGTCCCGCCTCCGCTGAGTCGCGTACAGTTGGACGACCGAAACACTCGCGTTTTTAAGGAGGGTTTATTTACTAACTTTCAGTACCACGCCCCGGCGGCGGAGTCAGTTTAGAGCTGACGTCGGCGAAATGAAATCGGCTTGCTGCATTTTTCCTCACAGAATGGAAGTAGTCGTGGAGGTGATACGGACTAAACTCGCTTGACTCTCCAGGATATTGAACCCGTTTTCCCTTTTCTCTGAGTATAAGACAACCTTTACAACAAAGCCAATCTCTGTGGTAAGCGCCTCAAAAACAAATTTAAATGTCCTACTTCAGTGTAAACTTTACACCAGCTAGTCGGCACGAGCTTCAACATTAAGTAACATCCGCGTCCTTAGAAAGAAACAACAACGTGTCGTTGTTGTCGTTAAAACAGCTGCAACGCATTTGTTTCGATAGGTCGTGTAGGCTATATTAATTTATCGAAACGTCAAATCAGTCCAACTAAAAACTAAAGTGTTAGTGTAACTCAGCGTGTCGTTCATACAACCGAGATTTGAAATATACCGGCTTTCCCGGTTGACAGAACTCACTCGGTGAATGGACTTCAGACGGCCGGTTTGTTTTTGCGGCGTGTGTCTGTCGTGTTCAGTCTTGAAATGTAGTGACAGCCGTTTTCTAGATTAAAATCATTTAAGCGTGCTAACGGTACGTACATATTTTAGACTATGTACTGTAGACATTTATTTTTCAAATATGTTTGTATCCATTTTACGTCACTGTATGTGTATTTTCGCATTTTCTTTTCTTTCTGACATCATTTTGGTTTAGAACATGCTTTTCTTATAGACATGCCCCCTGTGGATTATTAACTAGATTTCTGGATAAAACATATCGCGAGACTCTGGCACTGCTTTGAGTTCGAGGAGCTCATACATTTGAGGTCTTAATGTGCATTATTTACATTATAGAAAATGGTGTGGTGCGAGGTTTTAGATGTTCGTGGACAGAAACTGTGTCAACAGAGCTGCCTCACCACCACCCTTTACCTTTTGTTCGGGTTATTTGGTTTGCAGCAGGGGGAGCCACTGTCTGACACAAACACACAGCTCTCTGCCGGGACAGTAGATCCGTACAGAAAGCAACCCAGGGTATCTGGAAGTTGAGCTTAGGTTTTTTTTTTCCTGAGCCTCCCATGTTCTTACTCTGTGTTTGTCAAAACAAAGCATTAAGTGGTTTTACACACAGGGTTTATTGTGAACGCACACAGTATATCGTGAGGTCTGGGCATGCTACAGACAGGCCACTCTGCTTATGTTGGGTAAAGAAATGACAACTCCTTCTCAGGGAGCTGGCAAGCTTACAGGCCAGGGTAGGGAGAGTGGCTTAGGATTTTCCTCAAAGACTGTCATTACTCTTTTGCTGTGGACCCTAATTTGGACGTGTGGTAGTAGTCTAACCCTGTATTACAACTCGATGGTGACTTGGGGGTTAACTGTTGAGGCAACTTGAATTTCACCTTATTTTGATAACTCTTCGACCCACTATAACATTTATTGTTGAGTGCATTCATTAACACTGGAGAGAAGTGCTCCCTGATTCTTGCTACACTGCCGTAGAGTTGCGTAATAATGCATTTAAATTATTCCTGTCATAAAGTTTACACATTGTACACATTTCAGATATTTATGTGCACTGAGCACTGATACCTGCAATTGCTTGCTGTAAAAGTACCTGATATATAAGTTAGTAATCTTGGGGCAGTTATTTAAGAAGCAAGAGTCCTGTCCACAGAGCTGCTTATAGCACAGATCGGAGAGATTTAACCCTAGTCAGCCAAACTCCCAATTATGTAAATGTGGCTCAACCAAGTCTACTAACCGCAGTGGATTGTGTGGTTTCATCACTGACATGAACAGAGCCATTTGTCTGAATAAGCACTGAGCTCTTTGCCACAAGTGAAGGCAGATCATTTGCCTTTTTTTCTCTTCCCCAACTTGTCCAGTGTGGTTTTATTGATTTGAGGGCACTCATTATAAACCAGACAGGTTGTCTATAAAGATAATTAATGCTTTAGAGGAATGAACTGAAATTAATGCATAATGAATGTGTCTGAGATCATCTCATCAGGCCTAATGCAGACTTTTCCAAGGTTACTTCCATCATTAGTAAAGGGAACTTGGGATGCCTTTTGATTTATGTACTGACTGGAAGACAAGTGTTCTACATTCAGCTGTAGCCATAACCTTTCTTTCTCTGCCCTGTTACTTTTAAGGCTGCTCATCTTATATTGCACCCGTATGGACGATGAGGAGGATGATGTGTTTGAGCCAGACCCCCACTGCTGGCGCACCACATTCAGGGAGATAAAGTGTGAAGACCGGGGAACACAGACACCTGGCCCTGCCCTGGCATTGAACAACGGCATGCTGCCCTGTGGAGTCGCAGAGGAGCCCAGACCACTCTTCTACGGTGAGGCTGACGACATACCGTATTTCAAAAGAAAAAAAAGGAACATTGCCTTGTGCGTGATAACCAGTGTTATAAACTGAAGTACGAAACTATAATAAAAGACTTACTGTGAGAAATGGGTTACAATGTTGCTGCACTGATCTCACCCCTGGCGCCTGGTAGTCGTGATCACAGAGGCTTTATGGTCTGTATGGAGTGTACCCAGCTGCTTTGCTATTCAAAAGGCGCCAGACTGGCAGTGTGACTGAAAGGACATGACAGGAGTGCTTACCTGCGTAAGCAGCAACTGAACAGAGAACTGATTATCAGTGACAGCAAAGTTACATTGGCGCAATATACAAGTAATCATTCCAAAGTAGCTCCATAACAACTGACTGACCTCAATCCTGTGTCATGTGAGTTTGTTGTGTGTGTGTGTGAGTGACTTATGAAACACTTCATTGAATCACCTTGTTTGATTACAAAAAAAAAACACACAGCTGGGAAAGTTGTGGTAAAAGCCAAGCAATCTGATTGGTCAATGACACGTTCAGCAAAACTTGGCGGCTCTTTGTACCTGTTGCATCATCGTAAAAACACCCTGACAGGTGTCATTGCTGTACTTAAATTTATATAAGGTTGTTGACGAAATAATAAGCCTCAGCCTTGACCCTCAACAGGCAACGCAGGTTTTCGATTGCACTTCCCGGCACACTTTGAGCTTGTTGGGGATCAGGAAGCGAGGGGACAAGAAAGTGAAGGGGAGCAAAACGGGATGGAGCAGCTTCCCCACCAGCAACCTGTGGCCCGCAGTGTGGAGGCCTGCATTGGCCAGAAACTCCAGCTGATAGGAGACCAGTTTCACCGGGAACACCTACAACTGGTGAGGAGTATAATATGCATCCTGCTGTACAGACTCCTTGGCCTCTAGTTTGATGTCAGTAAACAAGTGCAACTTGTCAATAATAACCCAGGCAGTAACAGTAACAGTAGTGTCCTTCATGAAGTGTTGCGTGTGTAGGAGTGTCATAAATCTTCCTCTGACAGTTTTCACATGTGTTTAGTACATTGCTACCTGTGACTGCCACCAGAAAAAACCCAAATCTTTTCTCATTAGTTGGATAGATCTAGATAGGACACTTTAAGCTGAGCTGGCACAATAAAATGCAGTAAAGCCAGGAGGATATACTATTATACAAATCAGACTCTGACAGCCCCTTTAATATTATACTGATAACCATTTGAGAAAAACGCCGTTAACACTTCTTGGTTCTTCACCTTTTAGCAGTAGTAACGAATTAGTAAAGAATCTTACACTTCATTATTTGTTATGCTGGAGGAAATTTAATTTGTTAAATAAGCTACTTTAGAAACCAAATGCTGCACATGAACCAATTTGAAGATGAAGGAGAGACTTTTCTTTATTTTTACAGTGACTTTGGACCCAGTGTGCCCCCTTAATTTCCAGGAGCTGTTTTCTCAGTTAAATGTGATTTGTTTAGTGTGGACCGGAGACTTCTGGGTCTCA